>NW_027139077.1:622500-768421 GCF_035084215.1 Heptranchias perlo | reverse complement strand
TTAGACTGTTATTCTCAGCCAATAACAGGTACCAGCTACCTTTAAGAGATTTCTAAGAAACATCCTCCCTTTAAGAGATTGAGCTCCCTCTGGTGATGGAAAGTACGAATTGCATTGATTCCACCCACAAGGCCTGGAATGAACGCTGATTGCAGGAGAGTCCTCGGGTGGGCTGAAACTTGTGTCCTGCACAGGGGTCATTGGGCTCTGGGTAACAGCACATCACACGACCTACGCCCAAAAACGGCCCCGATCCAATTTTTCTCCCCTCATGATTTTGAAAACCTCTATTAAATCTCCACTTAACTTTCTCTCCTCTAAAGAGAACCATCCTCGCTTCTCCAGTCTCGACACGTAACTTCCTCAGTACTGCCCCTCCGACAGTGCAGCGCTCCCTCAGTACTGACCCTCCGACAGTGCAGCACTCCCTCAGTACTGTCCCTCCGACAGTGCAGCACTCCCTCAGTACTGCCCCTCCGACAGTGCAGCACTCCCTCAGTACTGACCCTCCGACAGTGCAGCACTCCCTCAGTACTGACCCTCCGACAGTGCAGTGCTCCCTCAGTACTGACCCTCCGACAGTGCAGCGCTCCCTCAGTGCTGCCCCTCCGACAATGCAGCGCTCCCTCAGTACTGACCCTCCGACAGTGCAGCGCTCCCTCAGTACTGCACTGGGAACGAGTGTGACACAGAAGGAGTGTGACAGGGAACGAGAATGACACCAAATGATAGTGACACAGGAGTGTGAGATCGAGTAACTGCACATTTACTCCCCGATGTCGGGATCTCTCGGGGAGACTCTCTGATCCGGGAGATTCCCTTTCGGGAGCGACGCTCACTGGGAAACGGATCCCAGGATGTCACAGGGGCTTTTTGATCCCAGAATCACCCCTGTTCCTGACCAAGGGACGTGTAAAATTACTGAACATACAACGGTCGTCGGTCAATAAACTCCCGCAGCCCCTCAGAGTGAAGAGAAAGAAATCAAAGCCGAGAATACTGGAAACACTCAGCAGGTCAGGCAGCGTCTGTGGGGAGAGAGACAGATTGTTCTGATGAAAGGTCATCGACCTGAAACATTCACTCTGTTTCTCTCCCCACAGATGCTGCCTGACCTGCTGAGTGTTTCCAGCATTCTCGGGTTTGAGTTCTGATTTGCAGCGTCCGCAGTATTTTGCTTTAGTTTGAGTGAAGAGAAAGGTGGTGTCATCTTTTCCCTGATTGGAGATCTGTCCCCAGTGAGCTGCCATTTAAGGAGAAAGTGCTCAGTGAGTGAAATGACAGGAAGATATTGCCAACGGGCTCTGACCTCAGTGATAGGGAAAGGCTTCAGTTTGAAATATGAAAAGCTCACTTCACGAGAGGCCTTTAAACCAGTGAATGGAGATCGAGCTTTGAGTCCAAGTCATCAACATCGAAACTGTTAAAGGTCAACGGAGAAAGTTGGTGTTTGGTGTCATGACGAGGGATTAATACCAAAAACAAGCTCTTAATTCTGTAGTTAATCTCCATAATATTCACTCCATCCTTCCCTTGTACAAAGGGTCCAGGTTATTAATTGTTATTGGCCCTAATATCACCGCCATCAATCAGCTGGGGTCAAAGTGTAAAGTTGTGTGAAGTGTTTCTGAATAATGTGAGCTGTGATGGGGAGATGGATTCCTCTCACATTCAGCACCAACACAATAATCACACCAAGTAACTCGCCAAGGCTTCTTCAACAACACCTCCCAAACCCACCACCTCCACCACCGAGAAGGACAAGGGCAGCAGGTGCATGGGAACACCGTCACCTCCAAGTTCCCCTCCGAGTCACACACCATCCCGACTTGGACATGTATCGGCCGTTCCTTCATCGTCACTGGGTCCAAATCCTGGAACTCCCGACCGAACAGCACTGAGGGAGAACCTTCACCACACGGACTGCAGCGGTTCAAGAAGAAGGCCCATCACCACCTTCTCAAGGGGCAACTAGGGATGGGCAATGAATGCCGGCCTTTCCAGCAACGCCCACATCCCAAAGAATTGATGATAACGGTATTTTGTCAGAGTTTCCCCCGGCCACAGGAGAAACGAACGATGGGTTTCTTGTGAAAGAAGGAAATAGTGGGAGTGAGATTCCTCTGTGTGTTGTAGGATCCTGAAGCAATGTCCAGATTCCAATGGGCCCCAGGGTTACTGGACGGAGAGAGGCTGAACCCTGATCCTCAGAGGGAGCAGTGGGGGGAGACCCCAAACCTCCAATGGACGACCAGTCCCACTCCTCTCTGTGGGGCCCACAGAAACCTCCCCCCTCCCCCGCTCACTCAGTGCCTTAAATATTCAACCAGCCCCAGTTCAGGCAAAGGACATCACAAAACCTGCAGGGTCACCCTGGGGTCAGACTGTAACTCACCCCAGCTTTTATTAATATCACGTGTCAGAGGAATCCAATAATACAGAAATCATAAGAGAAACTTTACTGTTTGAATCACTTTCCAGCTGAAATATAATGTGCAGTAAAAATATATTTGATGAAAGTTCTGAGAGAGAAGGAAAGGCAACTCCCAGTGTAAGGCCAGTGATTCTCTCCCCGTATTACACACCTTGTAACCCTGTCTGCAGATCGAGCACTTTCTCAGTAACAGGACTCACAGTTCAATGGCTCCATTAACCAGGGAAGGTTCCACATCCAGAAACAATCAGTAGAGTTCAGGTACCCGATGATATGAAGCTTATAGAGCAGAGTGGGAGAGAAGGGAGACAGCAGACACACTGTCCACCTCAGCCCCTTCACATCAACTCATTCCCACAGGTTCCTCACTCAGGCCCAGAGCTCAGCTCCATCCGAGGGGACAGAAATATTCAGAGTTACAAAACTTTCACCCAAACCGTGTCTGACTGACAGTTTCTGTCCCTGAGGGAGGAAACATTCCTCGGCCCACAGAACCTAACAGACAGTTGATCTTCACATGGCCTCGCCCCTCCCTATCTCTGTAATCTCCTAAATGTCTCTCAGACGCCCTGACTGACTGTTCAGGGAGCTGGTGAGAAGGTCCTTGTGAGGGTTTGATGGAAACACAAAGTGCTGTGAAAGAGCCGGACTGGAAATGACATTTCGACACTTCCTCACTCACAGCCAGAGCCTTGTTTACAAACTGCACTCGATGGCACATCAGTTCAGGCAAATCAGCTCCCCGCAGACTCCCATTCTGGTTTAACACACAAGGTACAGAGATTACCTGCCCAGGGTCTGAGGCTAAACACCATCTCCAAAGGCCACCCATTCTCTGACCTTCCGAAGGTCACTCTCTGGGACTTATCTCTAATGTTCCTGAGCTCACTCTCACAGCCGAGCTCTGACTCCCCCTTTGTGAATTCCATCAGCCCATTGAGAGAAACATTGATTCCCAACCTCGTCTGTGACCATCTTTGAGCCGCAGAGATTACAGGAAGAAACCTTTGATCTTCCCGGGAACGCTGGAGAATGGTGGAGAGGTTTGGGCCCTTCGTGTGATATGGAGTGTCGGCCTGGATTATGGGCTCGAGTCTCTGGAGTGGGACTTGAACCCACGACTTTCTGACTCCGAGGCGAGTCACGATTCTGGCCGTGACAGAGCACTGACCTGAGGTTTGGAAATGTCTGTATGGGGAGTTTTCTGACTGTTCTCCATCAGTCACTGGTCCAGGGACCCTTTACAATTCGACCAATCCCCAGCAGGACTCGGTGAATGTGATGGAGTTTGTTCCAGGTGTCAACCATGACAAGCCTCTCATCTCCATTCAGATAAAGCCCAACAGGAGATTATTTGTACAGCATGATTCGGTTGAATTACAATGAAATCGAAGATGGAATTAAATCAGCCCTCGTCAGTTCCCCCGAGCTCAGGGGGAGCTGTTGAATCTGTCTCAGGGAGAATTTGTGCTGGGAAATCCTGATTTAACTTTCAATCACTAGTGGACCTCCTGTGAGGGGTTTAATGGTCAGTTGGTTGATCCTTGGCTTTATAAACAGAGGCAGAGAGTACAAGAGCAAGGAAGTTATGCTAAACCTTTATAAATCACTGGTCAGGCCTCAGCTGGAGGATTGTGTCCAATTCTGGGCACCGCACTTTAGGAATGATCTCAAGGCCTTGGAGAGGGTGCAGAGGAGATTTACTAGAATGGGACCAGGGATGAGGGACTTCAGTTATGGGGAGATACTGGAGAAGCTGGGATTGTTCTCCTTCGAGCAGAGAAGGTCAAGGGGAGATTTAATAGAGGTGTTCAAAATCATGAATCGTTTTGATAGAGTAAATAAGGAGAAACTGTTTCCAGTGGCAGGAGGGTCGGGAACCAGAGTACACAGATTTAAGGGAATTGGTAAAAGAACCAGAGGGGAGATGAGGAGAATGTTTTTTACGCAGCGAGTTGTTCTGATCTGGAATGTGCTGCCTTAAAGGATGGTGGAAGCAGATTCAATAATAACTCTCAAAAGGGAATTGGATAAATACTTGAAGGGGAAAAATTTACAGAGTTGTGGGAAAGAGCGGGGGAGTGGGACGAATTGGATAGATCTTTCAAAGAGCCGGCACAGGCACGATGGACCGAATGGCCTCTGAATCAGAAGGTCGTGGGATCAAGCTCCACTTTAGAGACTTGAGCACAAAATCCAGACTGACACTTCAATGCAGTACTGAGGGAGTGCTGCACTGTCGGAGGGTCAGTACTGAGGGAGTGCTGCACTGTCGGAGGGTCAGTGCTGACGGAGCGCTGCATTGTCGGAGGGTCAGTACTGAGGGAGTGCTGCACTGTCGGAGGGTCAGTACTGAGGGAGTGCTGCACTGTCGGAGGGTCAGTACTGAGGGAGTGCTGCACTGTCGGAGGGTCAGTACTGAGGGAGCGCTGCACTGTCGGAGGGTCAGTACTGAGGGAGCGCTGCACTGTCGGAGGGTCAGTACTGAGGGAGCGCTGCACTCTCGGAGGGTCAGTACTGAGGGAGCGCTGCACTCTCGGAGGGTCAGTCCTGTGGGAGCGCTGCACTCTCGGAGGGTCAGTACTGAGGGAGTGATGCACTCTCGGAGGGTCAGTACTGAGGGAGTCCAGGCTCATAGTCATCCCTCAACCAACATCACTAAACCAGATTATCTTGTAATGTATCACATTGCTGATTGTGGGATCTTGCTGTGCACAAATTGGCCACCACGTTTGATGCATAACAACAGTGACTACTCTTCAAAAGTACTTCATTGACTGTGAAGCGCTTTGGGATGTCCTGATTAATCTTTAATTCCTGGAGACTCCAGGACAATCCTGGAGGGATGGTGACCCTAGTACAGGGGGGGTATGTTGGAGAATCGGGGTTACAGGGTGTCGCGTTAACTCTGACCCCTGGTCCCAGGGTGAATATCTCCCCACTGGCCTCGATCCTTCGCTCCACACACACATTCCTGTTTCCGATTCACAGAGTGAAATTACTTCAGCACAAAGGGCAATCATCGAGAAAGATCTGGGACCCGTTTAAAAATATTTCACAATGATTCGTAGATCTCTCAATGAGATTTCGGGGGTAATTTTAACCCCCAAGAACGGGTGGGTTGGGGGCCGGTGGGAGGTTAAAATAAGAACTTTTGGGAGCGGGTCCGTATCCCGGCTCCAACTCGCCCATTTCTGGGTTTAACCCGGGGGGAGGAGGGGGAGGGGGGTTTGTCTGCGTGTGGAGAGCAGACACCAGGAAGCCCCGCCCCCACTTAAAGCCGGCGGGCCGATAATTAAAGGGGCAACGTACCTCAGTGAGATACTTGAGGTTAATATTTTGTGTATTACTAAAGTTAAATGAATTTAACCTCAACTGTTGGGGTTTCCCATCACTTCCGATTCATGTCAGGTGAACGCAGGTGGGAAGGGCCAGATGCATGAGGTGAGTGAGGGCCTTTATTGCACTGCTGGTGGGCCCAGAGGAGCAGGAGTGGTTTCACCCAGGCCCAACAAGCTCACCCCTGGCCGACAGGACCCCCACGATCAGCCAAACCCACCCCCGCCCAATGGTGGACCCCCCCCACCACGGTCCCCGATGGTGGACCCCACCCCCTCCACAATCCCCGATACTGGACCCCCCCCCAATGTCGTCCACGTCCCCCCACCTCCCCCCGACTGATATTTTCCAGGGGTCACTACACCCTGTGCAACGCTACACCCTGTAACCCCGATTCTCCAACATTCACCCCCTGTACTAGGGTCACCAACCCTCCAATGATCTCTCCCTCTCCCTCCCCCCTCAATGATATCTCTCTCTCTCCCTCCCCCCTCGATGATATCTCTCTCTCCCTCCTCGATGATATCTCTCTCTCTCCCTCCCCCCTCGATGATATCTCTCTCTCCCTCCTCGATGATATCTCTCTCTCCCTCCCCCCTTGATGATATCTGTCTCTCCCTCTCTGATTTTCTGCTCCTTTCCCTCCTGTCAATCTGGCTGCCGGGTACCTGGGAAACCCAGAAGCTCAAATTCTCACCTCCAATTGAGCTGCGATCACAGATTGAGACCCACTCGATTCATTCCGGGTTCCCCGGGCCAATATCTGTGGACGCGCTGGGTAACCGGCTCAGAGTGAGAATCACGCCCTTTATCTCCAAATGATCATTTCAGTAAATTCCCATTTCCGGATTTGTGGATATCATTTATTTCGAGGTCTCCAGAATGTGTTTAGCAATAATTTGAAGTGATGTGTGGATCTGGTGAAATGTCGGTGCAGTTTCACCGAAGGGATTACAGAGATCTGGAAATGTCACATCTCGGTCCCAGGTTAGTAAACTGGGGCTTGGAGACGAGTCGGATTATTATACAGACCTTCCAATTTAACTCACCTTCAAAGATAAATTAGCTTCTTAATATCGAATCGTTCTGATCTTTAAAATCAACGTTCCATATCTGGTAATGAATTAAAGGGACCTCTTATCATTTGGAGATGGCGACTGTTCATTTCAGGGCAGCTCAATCAGAGATCAGATATCTGGAAATCAATTTGTATTCACCAATATCAGTAACTCCTTCAGGTTGCATGCAGCAAGACCTGGACAACATCCAGGCTTGGGCTGATAAGTGGCAAATAACATTCGTGCCAGACAAGTGCCAAGCAATGACCATCTCCAACAAGAGAGAGTCTAACCACCTCCCCTTGACATTCAACAGCATTACCATCGCCGAATCCCCCACCATCAACATCCTGGGGAGAGAGAGATATCATCGAGGGGGGAGGGAGAGAGAGAGATATCCAGGACAAAGCAGCCCGCTTGATTGGCACCCCATCCACCACCCGAAACATTCACTCCCTTCACCACCGGCGCACTGTGGCTGCAGTGTGTACCATCCACAGGATGCACTGCAGCAACTCGCCAAGGCTTCTTCGACAGCACCTCCCAAACCCGCGACCTCTACCACCTAGAAGGACAAGGGCTTCAGGTACATGGGAACAACACCACCTGCACGTTCCCCTCCAAGTCACACACCATCCCGACTTGGAAATATATCGCCGTTCCTTCATCGTCGCTGGGTCAAAATCCTGGAACTCCCTTCCTAACTGCACTGTGGGAGAACCTTCACCACACGGACTGCAGCGGTTCAAGAAGGCGGCTCACCACCACCTTCTCAAGGGCAATTAGGGATGGGCAATAAATGCTGGCCTCGCCAGCGACGCCCACATCCCATGAACAAATATTTTTTAAAATCGAGGCGTTAGTCTCTGAAAGATGGATTCCTATCGTCCATTTAAATGGATTTCCAGGTTTCAGAACGACGAGTATTTAAACAGATCCTGATCACATCTCTCAGAAATATCTCAAAGCTCCACACAGACACTGAATACAGTCACTGTGGTTTAGGGAAATGTTAAGATTTCTATTAAATTTAAAGGTTTATTTATCACAGTGAGGAGTGTTAGTTCAGTTACAGCAAATGTAAGATAGAGAGTAAAGCTCCCTCCACACTGTCCCATCAAACACTCCCAGGGCAGGTACAGCACGGGTTAGATACAGAGTAAAGCTCCCTCGACACTGTCCCATCAAACACTCCCAGGGCAGGAACAAGACGGGTTAGATACAGAGTAAAGCTCCCTCGACACTGTCCCATCAAACACTCCCAGGGCAGGTACAGCACGGGTTAAATACAGAGTAAAGGTCCCTCTACACTGTCCCATCAAACACTCCCAGGGCAGGTACAGGACAGGTTAGATACAGAGTAAAGCTCCCGTCCGGTTACCTCTGGAGTCCCCTCCTATTTCTCATCTATAGGCTGCTCCCCGGTGACATCATCCGAAAACACAGTGTCGGGTTCCACATGTACACTGACGACACCCAGCTCGACCTCACCCCCACCTCTCTCGACCCCTCCACTCTCTCTGATTTGTCACGCTGCTTGTCGAACATCCAGTACTGGAGGAGCAGAAATTCCCTCCAACTAAATATTGGGAAGACCGAAGCCATTGTCTTCAGTCCCCGCCACAAACTCCGTTCCCGAGCCACCGACTCCATCCCTCTCCCTGACCACTGTCTGATGCTGAACCAGACCGTTTGCAACCTTAGCGTCCTATTGGACCCTGAGCTGAGCTTCCGACCCCATATTCTCAACATCACCACGACTGCCTACTTCCACCTCAACATTACCCGTCTCCACCCCTGCCTCAACTCATCTGCTGCTGAAACTCTCATCCATGCATTTGTTACCTCCAGACTTGACTATTCCAATGCTCTCCTGGCCGGCCTCCCATTTCCACCCTCCATAAACTTCAGCTCATCCAAAACTCTGCTGCCCGTATCCTAACTTGCACCAAGTCACGTTCACCCATCATCCCTGTGCTCGCTGACCGACATTGACTCCCGGTCCAGCAACACCTTAAACTCATCCTTGTGTTCAAATCCCTCCCTGGCCTCGCCCCTCCCTATCTCTGTAACCTCTTCCAGCCCTACAATCCTCCGGGATCTCTGCGCTCCTCCAATTCTGGCCTGTTGTGCATCCCCGATTTTCATCGCTCCACCATTGGCGGCCGTGCCTTCAGCTGCCTCAGCCCTAAACTCTGGAATTCCCTCCATAAACCTCTCCCCCTCTCCCCCTCTCTCTCCTCCTTTAAGACCCTCGTTAAAACCGACCTCTTTGACCAAGCTTTTGGTCACCTGACCTCATGTCTCTTTCTTTGCCTTGGTGTCAGTTTTGGTTTGATTGCTCCTGTGAAGCACATTGTGATGTTTTACTACGTTAAAGGTGCTTTATAAATACAAGTTTCTGTTGTTCTTGTAACACTGCAGCTAATGGGACAAGGCCCATCTCACGGGAATCTCATTGCAGCTGAAATTTCCTCCTCTGATTTATGTGTCAGTGACAAAGAATGAAAATATATTAAAACAACTCGTAAAAGGCGGAGGGAAGCAGAGCATTTATTGAGAGACGTGTTGTGGTGAATTCTTTGATGAATCTCTCCTCACTTGTAATGTTTTCGATCGGTTAATTCTAACTTCACAATCTTCTCTTTTCAATTTGGACCCGGGTGTCGAGGGCACAATTTCAAAATTTGCAGATGATACAAAACTTGAAAGTGCAGTAAACAGTGGCCCACGTGGATTGTGGGAACCAGGCCCCACGTCCCCCTCCCCGCATCCCCTCCCCTTCCTCCCTCCCCCTCCCCCCCACTCTCCCTCCCCCTCCCCCCCACTCTCCTCTCCCCCTCCCCCCCTTCCCCCCTTCTCCCCCACTCCCCCCCTTCTCCCCCACTCCCCCCCTTCTCCCCCACTCCCCCCCTTCTCCCCCACTCCCCCCCTTCTCCCCCACTCCCCCCCTTCTCCCCCACTCCCCCCCAACTCTCCTCTCCCTCCCCCTCCCCCCTCCCCCCACTCTCCCCTCCCCCCACTCTCCCCTCCCCCCACTCTCCCCTCCCCCTCCCCCCACTCTCCTCCCCCTCCCCCCACTCTCCTCCCCTCCCCCCACTCTCCTCCCCCTCCCCCCACTCTCCTCCCCCTCTCCCTCCCCCCACTCTCCTCCCCCTCTCCCTCCCCCCACTCTCCTCCCCCTCTCCCTCCCCCCACTCTCCTCTCCCTCTCCCTCCCCCCACTCTCCTCTCCCACTCCCTCCCCCCACTCTCCTCTCCCTCTCCCCACTCTCCTCAACCCTCACCCTCCCCCACTCTCCTCAACCCTCCCCCTCCCCCCACTCTCCTCAACCCTCTCCCTCCCCCACTCTCCTCAACCCTCCCCCTCCCCCCACTCTCCTCAACCCTCTCCCTCCCCCCACTCTCCTCAACTCTCTCCCTCCCCCCACTCTCCTCAACTCTCCCCCTCCCCCCACTCTCCTCAACCCTCCCCTCTCTCTTCCCCCCACTCTTGCTGGCAAAACTCACTGTTGTTACTTTTCCCTCTCTCTCTTTCCCATGGTTTGAACAAGTTGATATGACAGCATCTGATGTTTCCAGCAGCTTCTCACAGACTTTCAAGGCCTTGCATCTGTCTTACCTTTAACCTTCGAGACAATCTGCTGAATAAGACTTTTCTAATCTGGCCAACCTTCCCAGCATGCCGCCTTGAACAGTCAGTTTAACCGTTCCTTTCTTGAATTAATACTTTTAACCAAACTCAGCTCCTTTAGTAGGTAATTAATAACTGGTATTGAAAGTCCAAAATCCTTCAGTCGCCCCTCAATTGAGTGTGAGATCGAACAACTCACTTTAACCCATTCATTGAATCTGAATTGCACTCACCACAGATCAGGTTAAACATTGTTACAAGAAGTTTAATCACCGTCACATTTACACAAAAGTTCTTTCAAATACGACAAATGAGAAAGAAAAGTGTTAAATCATAACAAGCTGTATAATAACAAAAAGCAGAGACATGATTTTCACCCAAGGATGCTGTCCCACATTATAGACGACCTCCCTCCATTCATGATCCCCAGGGGTAGAGGTCCCCTTTTCAATGTCAGCATTACGTTGTTTCGAATGCACTGTCAGTCTATCAATATTAGGGGTTTTAAACTACAGAAGTAATCTAAGAAAGTGGTTTCCCTCATTACTTCTCAGTCTTAATCTTCAACAATCTCCCCCCACCCTCCTTTGTGTGATCCTGGGGCCTTATCTAAGGTCCTCATCCTATGAGCATCACAGTCCGATCTCCAGCCATTTGCTCTTCTAATCTAAGTTTCATTTGGTTAATATCACACATCATGATACAGTCAAAGAAAATCATAATACATTGTACAGAAAACTACAGAAACTAGGCTCCCCCCAAATACTACCATATCATCAAGAAATCTTGGACTTAAAAGATCCTCCAGCTCTCCTTTTTACCATTATCCATCTTGTGGATAATTCTGGCTCAGTATTATTTCTCCCCGGCCCTCAGTTGTCCCAATTTCATCGTTAACTCAAAGGAACCCAAACCTGAATTTTGGAAATCCAAATTCTATGTCCGTCTTTACTTTAATTTCAATCCCTCTGATAGGTACCAGTGTGTTTAACACTATCCTGATTGTTTCATTAACTAGTCGGTTTCTCCATGGAGCATGTGTCAGTGCCTTGATTACCAAGTGTAAATCAGTAGTGATCCAGTATCTGTCCTCACTCTCCTGAGCACATTAACCATTTCATGTAGTGGTGTTGTCAACGTGACTGAGCATGTCTGAGTCCCGTCCTTCAGGGCATCTCCATCATGCATTCCACAGACGAGTTGCCTCACGTGCAAAATATCACATTTACACACACAGCAGTTTCCCAAAATCACACCGAACGTGACATCAAATACAAGCCATTCCTGTGCTTTCAGGCTATCTGATCAACAGATCGGGGGGTGTCTGGAGGTCTTTGCTTATCACCCCCTGCGTGGTCCCGATGTCTCGGGGAGAGCCCAGGTTATAAAATATTCTTCTCACTGTTCAGTATAAGTAAGGACACAACCATCTCCAAGAGAAAGCTATCAATTAACGATTGTTAACTCCCCTTTCCTGACTTTCCCTGGATTGTGTATTGATTCCTGATTGATGCCCTTTGGGGGTTGTTCCCAGGTGATCTTTGTTTCTCACCGGTCACTCACACATCGTTTTCCTGACCCTTTGGTTTTGGTTATCACAAAATGTCCCATTATCACCCATGACCACCTGGGACGCTGATTGTAGACCCCAATTGGTGGGGCAATTTTCCTGTTTATATCTCACACACTCAGTCACTTCCTCATGTCTAATTAAGTTAAACATCCCATAATATTCCCATTTCATGTTGGTTGTGAGCCCTGGAGGAATCTTACTGTCCAATAAACTAAAAATCACCACCCCATAAAACACAGATTAAAAGTTCCCAGTCTGGTCCAATGAATCAATACATTTACTTAGTTTCCGACAGATGTGTTACCCCCCTGGGCAGTCCCAGAAGCTCTCAGCGATGCCCAGGAGACCCCGGGGGTGAAATTAGTCTCTGGTGTTAGTGCAACACGGGCGATAGTGAATGGACAGCCCATTTTACACCCGCACCATTTTCTTTCCCACTGAAGTCAGTGTAACTCGGGCTGTCGATTCACCATCACTGTTTGGAGCGACCGTCAAAGAACAATTTCAAACCCCAGCCTCAGATTTTCACAGCAGCATTTTAAAGGGACCGTACACTGTCACTACAATTCACTACTGAGATTAATACAGTCGTGCCCTGTCACTACCATTCACTACTGAGATTCATGCTGTCGTGCCCTGTCACTACCATTCACTACTGAGAGTCATACAGTCATGCTCTGTCACTACCATTCACTATTGTGATTAATGGAGTTGTGCCTGCCACTATTCTGATTCACTACTGTGATTAATACCACAACAATTCTGCAACTAAAGTGGTAAAATTGTACAACTGAAGGAGACAATTAATTGGAACGCTACGAATCACAAGCAAACTCACCAAAAGCAGCTATTTTTAGCTTTAGAGACCGACCCGAACAAAGAAAATCACAAAGACCCCGGATCCTTGAAAGCAGCAAAGCACTGAGCTCCTGACATCATCAGAGGGGCAGACCCGAGAGTGACATCATCAGAGGGGGCGGAGCCGGGAGTGACATAATTAGAAGCACAGACCCAGAAATGCCATCACCAGAGAGGTGCTCCCGGAAGTGACATCATCAGAGGGGCAGACCTGGAAGTGACATCATCAGAGGGGCAGACCTGGAAGTGACATCAGGTCCCGAACAGGAAGTGATGTCACTGAGTCTCTGACATCAGGATTAATTTAACAGTTTTAGGGATGTTTCTTCCCCACAATAAAATGCCGGAAACACGGGTTCAGTGAATGTGGTTTGAAATGTGTGTAAATGTGTCAGTGAGTCAGTGACCCGGTGAAATGACACAGTCCCGGCCTCGTAGTCCAACTGAACTTGGATCCGGCTCTGAGACGGGATCAGTGGGAGGCGAGTGAAGTGGGAATTGTGACGGGCTCCGAGAGAACCAGCAGCAAACAAACCAGAATAACGTAAACACCAGGATTTACTGCTGACCCCGAGACCAGACTCTCCCCCCTCTCTCTCTGCGCTCCCACACACAATCCCTATTCTCCAGTATTTCCCATCAGTCTCCACATCCCAGGAATGGGATCCTGAGGAGAAACTCTGGGAGCAGAGGACTTGGGGACAGTCTTTAAACCTCTCTGGGTGAGGTGAGTAGGGCTGATCCTGTCCAGTCCATGTTACTGATCTCAGATCATCCGACAGAACCAAGTTCCAGTTTGCTGTCTTTGGATCCAGGCTCATCGCTGACCTTTGCCCTAGAGAGGAGAGAAGAGATTGGTCAGACAGGGTTATTCCACTCCCATCAATGATTGACAGCTGCAGGGTGGGAGTGTCAGTATTTCCCAGACACTGTCAGCCCCATATCACCTCTTAGACTGTGTTCATCCCCTGTTGAATAAATGGCCTTTGATCAGAATCCCTGTTAAATAGCAGTGTGTGGGTCCCAGTGCTGTACACTCAGTGCAAACACTGCAGTGGAGACACACAGTAGCAGTCAGTTTAATCACACAAGCCCCTGGCACTGTGTACACGTTCTCCCAGACACAATGGAGGGGATTCACCGGCACACAACACATCCCACAGACTCACAGTTACAGCCCCACAATCTCAGCACTGGCTGCACTGGGAACACACAGCTCACAGGAGTGAGTCCTGGGCTCTCTCCCTCCTGTTACTGTCCCATCCTGAATACAGGAGTGTGCCCTGGGCTCTCTCCCTCCCGTTACTGTTCCATCCTGAATACAGGAGAGTGCCCTGGGCCCTCTCCCCCCTGTTACTGTCCCATCCTGAATACAGGAGTGTGCCCTGGGCTCTCTCCCTCCTGTTACTGTTCCATCTTGAATACAGGAGTGTGCCCTGGGCCCTCTCCCTCCTGTGACTGTTCCATCCTGAATACAGGAGTCTGCCCTGGGATCTCTCCCTCCTGTTACTGTCCCATCCTGAATACAGGAGAGTGCCCTGGGCTCTCTCCCTCCTGTTACTGTTCCATCCTGAATACAGGAGTGTGCCCTGGGATCTCTCCCTCCTGTTACTGTTCCATCCTGAATACAGGAGTGTGCCCTGGGATCTCTCCCTCCTGTTACTGTCCCATCCTGAATACAAGAGTGTGCCCTGGGATCTCCCCCTCCTGTTACTGTTCCATCCTGAATACAGGAGTGTGTCCTGGGCCCTCTCCCTCCTGTTACTGTTCCATCCTGAATACAGGAGTGTGCCCTGGGCTCTCTCCCTCCTGTTACTGTCCCATCCTGAATACAGGAGTGTGTCCTGGGCCCTCTCCCTCCTGTTACTGTCCCATCCTGAATACAGGAGTGTGCCCTGGGCTCTCTCCCTCCTGTTACTGTCCCATCCTGAATACAGGAGTGTGTCCTGGGCTCTCTCCCTCCTGTTACTGTCCCATCCTGAATACAGGAGTGTGCCCTGGGCTCTCTCCCTCCTGTTACTGTCCCATCCTGAATACAGGAGTGTGCCCTGGGCTCTCCCCCTCCTGTTACTGTTCCATCCTGCTCACAGCTCTGATTAAAGTCTCCATTAGTTTCCACACAGCAGTGAGGATTCAGTTGTGAATTGAGATGAATCTGATGTCCCTTCTGTACATTAAACTGTTGCTCCCTGTTCACTCTGAATTCACCAACACTCCCTCTGGCCCTGCGTCTCAGACTTGGACCAATTCCGAGCTGCGAGGAGGGAACAGGTGCAGGAACTCGACCCTCGAATCCCTCGCACTGAACCCCGACTAAAGAAACATCACCGAGAAAGAAAGGATTAAATAGAAACAGAAAGAGTTAAATAGAAATTATGAACAGTGTGTTCCCCTGTGATATAAACACACCTTGGAATATTCCCGCTCTCCCCCAGTCCCTGTCAACTGCTCGATGACGATCCCTGGGTCAGGGGCTGCCCCCTCCCCAGAGCACAGACACTGACAATCCTGTGAGGGACAGTGTCCCTTTAAGAGACACTCTGATTGACAGTGTGTAACCCCGCCCCTACCTGACCCATGGCGGGTGAAGCTTTGGCCCATTGCAGTGAGGAATGTTTAAAGCAGGTGTCACTGGCGACTGAGGATTAATCTCAGGCTCCTGATCCACACACACAGGGATCTGATATTAAAGTTCGGGGATATTCCCAGCTGTCTGAACACAACTAACCCGACCTGCTAACTGGCCATAACTTTCCAAACATCTGTAGATACGGGGGGCAGTGCCAGAGGACTGGAGAATCACAAATGTTACACCCTTGTTCAAAAGAGGGTGTAAGGATAAACCCAGCAACTATCGGCCAGTCAGTTTAACCTCAGTGGTGGGGAAACTTTTAGAACCGATAATCCGGGACAGAATTAACAATCACTTGGTCAAGTGTGGATTGAATAGGGAAAGCCAGCACGGATTTGTCAAAGGCAAATCGTGTTTAACTGACCTGATGGAGCTATTTGGTGAGGTAACAGAGAGGGTCGATGAGGGTAATGCAGTTGATGTGATGTACATGGACTTCCAAAAGGCGTTTGATAAAGTGCCGCATGGTAGGCTTATCATCAAGATTGCGGCCCATGGAATAAAGGGGGCAGTGGAAACATGGATACAGAATTGGCTCAGTGACAGGAAACAGAGAGTCGTGGTGAACGGTTGTTTTTCGGACTGGAGGGAGGTGTGCAGTGGTGTTCCCCAGGGGTTGGTGCTGGGACCACTACTTTTCTTGATAAATCTTCTTCTTTGGCAGTCCCTCAGGGTCGAGGATGACTTGCTTCCACTCCGGGAGGGTGGGTTCTGCGGTGGCTGAATAGTCCAATCCTGGAGCCGCAGACTCTGCCACAGGTGGGGCAGGTAGTGTTTGATAAGGTGGGTGGGTGAGACGCTCTGGATTCTGTGCGCTCTTTTTGCTGCTTACGCTTGGCCTCCGCGTGCTCCACTCGGTGACGCTCGAGGTAATTGGCGCCTTCGTGGATGCTTCTTCTCAAGTTTGGGTGTTTTAGGGCAAGCGATTCCCACGTGTCAGTGGGGATGTTGCATTTTTTTAGGGAGGCTTTGAGAGTGTCCGTCTCGCGTTTCCTCTGCCCTCCTAGTGATCGCCTGCCATTGCGGAGCTCGGAGTAGAGCACTTGTTTAGGGAATCTTGTGTCGGGCATGCGGACAATGTGGCCCCGCCCATCGCAGCTGGTTGAGCGTGACCAGTGCCTCGATACTGGGGATATTAGCCTGGGAGAGAACGCTCACGTTGGTGCGTCTATCCCACCAGTGGATTTGCAGGATTTTGCGGAGGCAACGTTGGTGATATCTCTCCAGTGATTTGAGGAGTCTGCTGTACATTGTCCATGTTTCTGATGTGTACAGGAGGGCGGGGACCACGGCTGCTCTGTAGACCATGAGTTTGGTGCTGGATTTGAGGTCTCGGTCTTCGAACACTCTGTTCCTCAGGCGTCACTGGCGCATTGGAGTCGATGTTGAATTTCATCGTCGATGTCTGCTCGCACCGAGAGGAGGCTCCCGAGGTATGGGAAATGATCCACGCTGTCCAGAGGCTCACCGAGGATCTTGATGGTCGGGGGACAGTGTTGTGTGGCAGGAGCGGGCTGGGAGAGGACCTTTGTTTTCGGGATGTTTAGCCCGAGTACCATTCTCTCATACACCTCGGTGAATGTGTCGACGATGGTTTGTAGCTCGGCCTCTGAGTGTGCGCACACGCTGGCATCGTCTGCGTACTGCAGCTCGATGACAGAAGTTGGGGTGGTCTTGGTTCTGGCCTGGAGGCGTCGAAGGTTGAACAGTTTCCCACTTGTCCTGTAGGTTAGCTCCACTCCGGCGGGGAGCTTCATGGTGATGGGGTGGAGTGTTGCAGTGAGGAAGATGGAGAAGAGCGTTGGTGTGATGACACAGCCCTGCTTGACCCCCAGTTTGCACTCGTATTGGGTCTGTGGTGGATCCGTTGGTGAGGATCACGGCTCGCATGTCATCGTGGAGCAGGTGGAGAATGGTGACGAATTTCTGGGGGTAGCCGAATTTGAGGAGGATGCTCCACAATTCCTCACGGTTGACAGAGTCGAAGGCCTTTGCGAGATCGAAGAAGGCCATGTACAGAGGTTGATGCTGCTCCCTGCACTTTTCCTGGATTTGTCGCGCGCTAAAGATCATGTCCATTGTGCCTCTTGACGGGCGGAAGCCGCATTGGGACTCGGGGAGGAGCTCTTCGGCCACTGGAAGGAGGCGGTTGAGGAGGATTCTCGCGATGACCTTTCCCGTGGTGGACATTAGGGAAATCCCTCTGTAATTTCCACAGTTGGACCTATCTCCTTTCTTGAAGATGGTCACAATTACGGCGTCTCTGAGATCTCCCAGCATGCTCTCTTCCTTCCAGACAAGGGTGATAAGGTCGTGTATTCGTGTCAAGAGTGCCTCTCCACCGTGTTTTCGTACTTCAGCGGGGATTCCATCTGCGCCGGGGGCCTTGTTGTTTTTCAGTTGTCGAATGGCTTTTTTGACCTCACGGCGGGCTGGGGTTGAGCTGAGATGGTGGCGGGTCGCGTGTTGCGGGACGGTGTCGAGGACTGGGTCTTGGTTGAGGAGGTCCTCGAAGTGCTCTCTCCAGCGGGCGTCGACTGCCTCTCTGTCTTTGATGAGCGCCTCTCCATGTTTGGCTCTCAGTGGGGTCGGTCCCTGGGTACTCGGACCGTAGATGGCTTTAATTGCGCTGAAGAAGCCGCGCACGCCGTGGTTGTCGGCGAATTGCTGAGTCTCCTGCGCTCTTTCCACCCACCATCTGTTCTTTCGGTCACAGGTTCTTTGTTGCACCTCGGCCTTCAGTTGCCTGGAGGCTTGTTTCCTCTCACTCGAGTTTTGGTGGAGCTGCCAATTCAGGAACGCCTTGCGTTTACGGTCTAGGAGATCCTGGATCTCCTGATCGTTCTCGTCGAACCAGTCTTGGTGTTTCCTGGTCGAGAGACCGAGCGTCTCCTCGCAGGTGCTGACTATGGTGGCTTTTAGGGCGGACCAGACGCTGTGGGCACTCTGCGACTCTGGATCGTTGGTCGTCGCCAGATTGGTTGTAAGGCGACGGCTGAGTCGGTCTTTCTTCTCAGGGTCTTTGAGTCCAGCGACATTAAGTCTCCTGCGGCAGAGTTTTTTCTGCCGCTGCCGGTTTGGGGCCAGGTTGATGGAGATGGTCGAGTGGATTAGTCGGTGGTCAGTCCAGCAGTCGTCGGCTCCAGGCATGGCGCGGGTGATGTGGACATCTTTGCGGTCCCTCGCTCGGACGATGATGTGGTCTATTAGGTGCCAGTGCTTAGAGCTACTTTCCTTGATATATATTCATGACTTGGGTGTGGAGGGGACAATTTCAAAATTTGCAGATGACACAAAACTTGGAAGGGTAGTAAACAGTGAGGAGGATAGTGACAGACTTCAAGAGGTATAGACAGGCAGGTGGCATGGGCGGACACGTGGCATGAAATTTAACGCAGAAAAATGCAAAGTGATACATTTTAGTCGGAAGAATGAGGAGAGGCAATATAAACTAGAGGGCACAACTCTAAAAGGGGTACAGGAACAGAGAGATCCTGGGCTTTATACATAGAGGCTTAGTGTACAAAGGCAAGGAAGTCATGATGAACCTTTATAAAACACTGGTTCGGCCACAACTGGAGTATTGTGTCCAGTTCTGGGAACCGCACTTTAAGAAAGATGTGAAGGCCTTACAGAGGGTGCAGAAAAGATTTACTAGAATGATTCCAGGGATGAGGGACTTTAGTTACGTGGATAGGCCAGAGAAGCTGGGGTTGTTCTCCTTGGAACAGAGATGGTTGCGAGGAGATTTGATAGAAATATTCAAAATCATGAAGGGTCTAGACAGAGTAGATAGAGAGAAACTGTTCCCATTGGCGGAAGGGTCAAGAATGAGAGGACATAGATTTAAGGTGATTGGCAAAAGAACTAAAGGTGACATGAGGAAAAACTTTTTTATACAGCGAGTGGTTAGGATCTGGAATGCACGGCCCGAGGGGGTGGTGGAGGCAGATTCAATCATGGTCTTCAAAAGGGAACTGGATAACTACTTGAAAGGAAAAAATCTGCAGTGATACAGGGAAAGGGCGGGGGAACGGGACTAGCTGGATTGCTCTTGCATAGAGCCGGCGTGGACTCAATGGGCCAAATGGCCTCCTTCCGTGCTGTAACCTTTCGATGGTTCTATGCTGGCAGTCCCCTATAGAATCATAGAATCTTACAGCACAGAAGGAGGCCATTCAGCCCATCGTGTCTGTGCCGGCTCTTTGAAAGAGCTATCCAATTAGACCCACTTCCCCGCTCTTTCCACATAGCCCTGCAAATTTTTCCTTTTCAAGTATTTATCCAATTCCCTTTTGAAAGTTATTATTGAATCTGCTTCCACCGCCCTTTCAGGCAGCGCATTCCAGATCAGAACAACTCGCTGTAAAAAAAATTCTCCAAATCTCCCCTCTGGTTCTTTTGCCGATTACCTTAAATCTGTGTCCTCTGGTTACCGACCCTCCTGCCACTGGAAACAGTTTCTCCCTCTCTACTCCAGGAAAATCACTCAAAATTTTGAACTCCTCTATTAAATCTGCCCTTAACCTTCTCTGTACTCAGGATAAATGAGCAGATAATGGATAGCAAGTTGGCCACAAAACAGAAAACAGAGAGTAGGGATTAAGGATAGTTACTCAGACTGGCAAAAGGTGGGAAGTGGTGTTCCCCAGGGATCGGTGCTGGGACCACTGTTGTTCACAATTTACATTCATGATTTGAATTTGGGAATTGGAAGTACAATTTCAAAATTTGTGGTCGACACCAAATTGGGGGGTGTGGTTAATACTGAGGAAGAATGTGTCAAAATACAAGGGGACATTAATAAACTTACAGAGTCGGCTGTAATTGGCAAATGAATTGTAATATAGATAAGTGTGAGGTGGTGCATTTTGGTAGGAAGAATAAAGAGGCCACAAACTGCTTGTTCAATAAGAGTCTAAATGGGGTAGAGGAGCAAAGGGATCTGGGGGTACAGACACACAAATCACTAAAAGTAGCGACACAGGTTCATAAGGCCATAAAAAGGCAAATCAAGCACTGGGGTTCATTTCTAGATGGGTAGAATTGAAAAGCAAAGAAGTTATGTTGAACTTATATAAAATCTTGGTTGGACCACACTTGGAGTATTGTGAACAGTTCTGGTCTCCATATTATAAATAGAATATAGAGGCATTGGAGAGGGTGCAAAAAAAGATTCACAAGGACGATACCAGAACTGAAAGGATAAACTTATCAGGAAAGGCTGAACAGGCTGGGATTCTTTACTCTCGAAAAGAGAAGGCTGAGGGGTGACCTGATAGAGGTCTTTAAGATAATGAAAGGGTTTGATAGGGTAGACGTAGAGAAAATGTTTCCACTTGTGGGGGAGTCCAAAACTAGAGGTCATAAGTACAAAATAGTCGCTAATAAATCCAATTGGGAATTCAGGAGAAACCTCTTTACCCAGAGAGTGGTGAGAATGTGGAACTCACCAACACAAGGAGCAGTTCAGGCAAATAGCACAGATGTATTTAAGGGGAAGCTCGATAAACACATGATGGAGAAAGGAATAGAAGGATATCCTGATAGGGTGAGATGAAGTAGGGAGAGGGGAGGCCCGTGTGGAGCATAAACTCCGGCATGGACCAGTGGGGCCGAATGGCCTGTTTCTGTGCTGTAGACTTGATGTAACTCGATGTAAAGAGAACAATCCCAGTTTCTCTAATCTCTCCACATAACTGAGGTCCCTCATCCCTGTACCATTCCAGGACATCTCCTCTGCACCCTCTCCAAGGCCTCGACATCAATAGAATTACATGGAATGTACAGCACAGAAACAGGCCATTCGGCCCAACTGGTCCATGCTGGTGTTATGCTCCACATGAGCCTCTTCCCTCCGACTTGATTTAACCCTTTCAGTGTATCCTTCTATTCCTTTCCCCCTCATGTCTTTATCCAGCTTCCCCTTATATGTATCTGTGTGTTCGCCTCAACTATTCCATGTGGGAGCGAGTTCCACATTCTCACCACTGTCTCAGTAAAGAAGATTCTCCTGAGTTCCCTATTGGATTTATTAGTGACTATCTTATATTTATGACCCTAGTTTTGTTCTCCCCACAAGTGTAAACATCTTCCTTACGTCTACCCTATCAAACCCTTTCATAATCTGAAAGACCTCTATCAGGTCACCCCTCAGCCTTCTCTTTTTGAGAGAAAAGAGCCCCAGCCTGTTCAGCCTTTCCTGATATTTATAACCTCTCCGTTCTGTCATCATCCTTGTGAATCTTTTTTGCACATTATCCAGTGCCTCTACATCCTTTTTATAATATGGAGACCAGAACTGTGCACCGTACTCCAAGTGTGGTCTATCCAAGGTATATGGAGACCAGAACAGTGCACAGTATAGAATCATAGAAAAGTTACGGCACAGAAGGAGGCCATTCGGCCCATCGTGTCCGCGCCGACCGAAAATGAGCCACCCAGCCTAATCCCACTTTCCAGCACTTGACCCACAGACTTGTAGTTACGACACTTCAGGTGCACATCCTGGTACTTTTTAAATGAGTTGAGGGTTTCTGCCTCTACCACCCTCTCAGGCAGTGAGTTCCAGACCCCCATCGCCATTGGGTGAAATTGTTTTTCCTCAGCTCCTGTCCAATCCTTCTACCAATCAGTTTAATCTATGTCCCCTGGTTATTGACCTCTCTGCGAAGGGAAACAGGTCCTTCCTATCCACTCTATCAAGCCTTCTCATAATTTTGTACACCTCAGCCTCCTCTGTTCCAAAGAGAACAACCCCAGCCTGTCCAATCTTTCCTCATAGCTAAAGTTCTCCAGTCCTGGCAACATCCTCGTAAATCTCCTCTGTACCCTCTCCAGTGCAATTACATCCTTCCTGTGATGTGGTGACCAGAATTGTGCACAGTACTCCAAGTGTGGTCTAACCAAGGTATATGGAGACCAGAACTGTGCACAGTGCTCCAAGTGAGGTCTAACCAAGGTATATGGAGACCAGAACTGTACACAGTACTCCAAGTATGGTCTAACCAAGGTATATGGAGACCAGAACTGTGCACAGTACTCCAAGTATGGTCTAACTAAGGTATATGGAGACCAGAACTGTGCACAGTGCTCCAAGTGCGGTCTAACCAAGGTATATGGAGACCAGAACTGTACACAGTACTCCAAGTATGGTCTAACCAAGGTATATGGAGACCAGAACTGTGCACAGTACTCCAAGTATGGTCTAACTAAGGTATATGGAGATCAGAACTGTGCACAGTGCTCCAAGTGAGGTCTAACCAAGGTTTGATACAAGTTTAACAAAACTTCCCCACTTCTCCATTCAGATGTCCTCAGTACACATCGCCTTCCTCCTCTTTCAGTCCAATCAGTATATTGATCGTAATCCCGTTGGAAATCTTATCTTAATGATTCAATAACAGTTTCTTCATGTCTCAGACAAGCCCAGCCAACGGCAATCATCTCTAACCTGAGGGCTTTAATCAAAGTGCCTCCTCACCTCTTGAAATTCTTAACCTGAAGTGTAGTGCCCAGAATTGGAGAAAAGCTGCACGTTCTTACTTATCATTCCCAATATGTCTGAGTGGTACTTTTCCGATCCATTCAGCCTCTTCTGGATAAGTTGAGATATTTTGGACAGGTTCAGGGTGAGCGCTGGAACATCTGGGTCTGTGACTCTCTGAGTCTCAGTCACTCTGTAATGAAAGAGGAGAGAATGTTTTTATCAGTGGGGACATTTCAGATCAGAAACCCAAAGGGGAACGAGTGATCAGTGCAACAACCTGCACCCCTTCTAATGCTCGTACTGACACCCCGCAGCAACCCATCCTGAGAATGGCAGAATCCCGGGATTTGCAGTCTCCCTGCATTCACACTGATCTCCACACGAGCAGTGGGATCCTGGTTTGCTGTCACTTCAGCTCAGTTTGTGATTTTCAAAGCCGTCTGTGTTCAGTCCAGTTTCTCTGTACTGGAGTCCTTATCTTTCCATTATTAATAATTATTATTATCCCGAGGGTCTCCAGTCTGTGCTCCCCCCTCTCTGCAGGAACACACTCACTACGAACATGTGAAGTGAGGAGAGGAGAAGGAACAGCCTCCCAGGGATCTGGGATCGGTGGGATTCCCTCACAGAGTGTCCAGTCACACTGACATTACTGGGACATTTCAGCACACACTCATTTCTCTGTTCGTGGATAGAATGAGCCAATCACAAGACATTTTACTGTCACTCTGACACTGGGACCTGCCCCTCTCCTCATTTCTCCATGGGCTGGTTGATAGAACAAGCCAATCACACAGCACTTACTGACCCAATGGAATAAAGCTGTCACTGACACACATGGAGCCTTTAGGAAGCCTCGGTTAGATACAGGTCACTGCAGGTTTCTCTCACTCTCAATTCCTGTCTAACAGGTTCCTGAGAAGCTCTACACACCGATGGAACAGCCCATCTCACTCCCATTTCCCACAGGCTGCCTGAGCCAAGAACCCCTCAAACCAGTTAAACATCACTCAATATTCGCCCCATTTGGAAGCCCCTGATCTGGGGAGGTTTCCAAGCGGTGATTCTACTTTCACTCTTCTCCCAGATACAGGTGAAGGTTCCCTATTAGCAGCAGGTACTGTATGACTGAGAGGAACTTACCTGGAAAGGAGCTGCTTCGAGTTCTGTGAATAAAGAGAGGAGATCAAATCAGTCAATAGAATCATAGAATCTGACTGCACAGGAGGAGGCCATTCGGCCCATTGTGCCTGTGCTGGCTCTTTGAAAGAGCTATCCAATTAGTCCCACTCCCCCTGCTCTTTCCCCATAGCCCTGCAAATTTTCCCCTTCAAGTATTTATCCAATTCCCTTTTGAAAGTTATCATTGAATCTGCTTCCACCGCCCTTTCAGGCAGCGCATTCCAGATCAGAACAATTCGCTTCCTAAAAATTTTCTCCTCATCTCCCCTCTGGTTCTTTTGCCAATTACCTTAAATCTGTGTCCTCTGGTTACCGGCCCTACTGCCAGTAGTAACAGTTTCTCCTTATTTACTCTATCAAAACCCTTCATGATTTTGAACACCTCCATTAAATCTCCCCTTAACCTTCTCTGCTCAAAGGAGAACAATCCCAGCTTCTCCAGTCTCTCCACATAACTGACATCCCTCATCCCTGGTACCATTCGGGTGAATCTCCTCTGCACCCTCTCTAAGGCCTTCACATCCTTTCTAAAGTGCAGTGCCAAGAATTGGACACAATACTCCAGTTGTGACCTCATCAGTGTTTTATAAAGGTTTAGAATAACTTCCTTGCTTTTGTTCTCTGCCTCTGTTTATAAATGATGTGGAGATGCCGGTGATGGACTGGGGTGGACAAATGTAAGGAATCTTACAACACCAGGTTATAGTCCAACAAATTTATTTTAAAATCACAAGCTTTCGGAGATTATCCCCTTCGTCAGGTGAATCTTGACTCACCTGACGAAGGGGATAATCTCCGAAAGCTTGTGATTTTAAAATAAATTTGTTGGACTATAACCTGGTATTGTAAGATTCCTTACATCTGTTTATAAAGCCCAGGATCCCAGGTGCTTTTTTAACAGCCTCCTCACCTTGTCCTGCCACCTTCAAAGATTTGTGTACGTACACCCCCAGGTCTCTCTGTTCCTGCACCCTCTTTAAAATTGTACCATTTAGTTTATTTTGCCTCTCCTCATTCTTCCTACCAAAATGCATCACCTCACACTTCTCTGTGTTAAATTGCATCTGCCATGTTTCTGCCCATTTCACCAGTCTGTCTCTGTCCTCCTGAAGTCTGATACTATCCTCCTCACTGTTTATTGCATTTCCGAGTTTCGTGTCATCTGCAAACTTTGAAATTATGCCCTGTATACCCAAGTCGAGGTCATTAATATATATCAAAAAGAGCAATGGTCCGAATACTGAGCCCTGGGGGACACCACTGTAAACTTCCCTCCAGTCTGAAAACAACCGTTGACCACTACTCTCTGCTTTCTGTCTCTGAGCATATTTCGTGTCCATGCTGCCACTGTCCCTTTAATCCCATGGGCTTCAATTTTGCAAACAAGTTTTCATCGAAGAATTCAATCAAGTTAGTCCGACACGATTTGCCTTTAATAAATCTGTGTTGTCTGTCGTTTATTATCCCATTTTCTTCCAAGTAACAATTAATTTTGTCTCGGATTATTGTCTCTAGAAATTTCTCCACCATCGACGTTAGGCTGACTGGCCTGTAGTTGCCGGGTTTATCCCTCTCCCCTTTTTTGAACAGAGGTGTAACATTTGCAATCCTCCAGTCCTCTGCCAGAGCCTCCACCATTTCCACCCTTACTTCCCTCAGCAACCTCGGATGCATCCCACCCGGACCGGGTGACTTTTCTACTTTGAGCGCTGCCAACCCTTTTAGTACTTCCTCTTTATCTATTTTAATCCTCTCCAGTTTCTCTCCCCCTCCTCCTTTACTGTAAGATTGGCAGCATCCTCTTTAGTGAGGACCGATGCAAAGTATTCATTTAGTACCTCAGCCATTCCCTCTGCCTCCACAAGAAGGTTTCCTTTTTGTTCTTAGTCAGCCCCACCTTTCCTTTAACTACCCTTTTACACTTTGTAAGTTTCTAAAAGACTTTATGTTACCCGCTAATCTTTTCTCATACATTATCTTCACCCCTCTTATTTCCTTTTTCGGTTCTCCTCTGCACTCTCTGTATTCTGCTTGATTCTCTACTGTGATTACTGTCTATTATGAACCTGACATTTATCATAAGCCTCCTTTTTCTGTTTCATTTTAATCTCTATTTCTTCAATCATCCAGGGAGCTCCAGCTCTGGATGCCCTTCCTTTCTCCCTCACAGGAATGTCTCTAGTCTGTACCCGAACTATCTCCTCTTTGAAGGCCTCCCATTGCTCATTTACTGTTTTACCTGCCAATCTTTATTTCCAACCCACCCGGGCCAGATCCCTTTTCAACTCACAGATATTATCCCTCCTCCGGTTGAGTATTTTTACATTTGATTGTTTCTTGTCCTCTTCCATTACTTTTCTAAACCTAATGATATTGTGATCACTGTTTCCCAAATGCTCCCCCACTGAAACATGCTCCACTTGTCCCACTTCATTCCCCAGAACTAGATCCAGCACTGCTTCCTTCCTCGTTGGACTGGAAACATATTGAAGAAAGTTCTCCTGAACACATTTGGGGAATTCCTCCCCCTCTTTGCCCTTTACTCTGTTTTTTCCCCAGTCCATATTCGGATAATTGAACTCCCCCATTATCACTATTCGATTGTTTATACAACAAACAAATTAACACCCAATGAAACCAAACCGTGAATTTGGGATTGAGAGTAAAGAGTTCAGTGTATAACAGTAGGTGGGGCCAGTCACAGGAATGGGGAATAATCCAACATTTCACTGCACTCCATCCTGGGGCAGGACCAACACTCCTGGGGCAGGGCTGAGGGGGCAGCACCAACACTCCTGGGGCAGGGCTGAGGGGGCAGCACCAACACTCCTGGGGCAAGGCTGAGGGGGCAGCACCAACACTCCTGGGGCAGGGCTGAGGGGGCAGCACCAACACTCCTGGGGCAGGGCTGAGGGGGCAGCTCCAACACTCCTGGGGCAGGGCTGAGGGAGCAGCACCATTGCTGGGCCCCACCAACAATCTTGAAACAATTCAGCCCTCACACCAGCCTCACAGAAACGCCCCATTCCCCAGACATGGCCCTGTTTATATTGAAGATGTACCTGAATAAAGGAGAGAGGGTCCCTCTGTTCCAGACTCTGGTATTCTCCATCTATTAATGTCATCTGTTCCATCCTCTTGTTTAATGCTTCAGAACAGCTTCTAATCTGTGAGAGAGCTCGGAGCCCCTCCTCATCGATCAGTTTCAGTGCGTATTCTTCATCTTCTTCCAGCTGTCTCCTCCAGTCAGAGTAGCTCTTCGATAGCTTTCCTTTCAGCTCATTGATTCGTGTCTGAAACCCAAACCAACTCTCATTACAAACGGCCCTTCCACACAGCTCTTACCCTGAGCACACGGCACTTTCCAGGGACGGGACAGTTTGTTTCGATCACTACTCGATCACCCGTTAAAGATAGACGAGCAGTGGGGCGTGTCTACTGGGAGAGAAAACAGAGTTTAACGAGTGTTGCCTTGAGCCTTGAGTTTAAAAGAAAGAGCACTGTATTTAGACTGTGTATGGCACTGCCACCTGGTCCATCCACACCTGGAGTGATGGGTCCAGTTTTGGTGCCCACACCTGGTGAAGGAGATCAAGACTCTGGAGAGGACGGTGGCCAGAATGACACGTAGTCTGATGGATTTAATTCTGAGGATCGTCTCCAAGAGGGAGGGTCATTTAGAGAAAGGCCGAGAGGGACAGGATTGAGGTTTTTAAAATGATGGAGGGATTATTGGACTCACTGGTTGGGTGAGGTATTGAGATGGATCGGGATGGTAGGACCAGAGGGTCTGTGTATAAAATCCATAGGCACAGAGTTAGGTTAGACACCAGAGTCCTCGATCTCTGGAACAGACTCCCTGAACATGTGGGGGGTTTGGAGTCACTCCCACCCTTTAAAAGGGAGCTGGGGAGGAATTTCCCAGAGTTTGTCCTGAATTGGCTGCAGATTCCAGAGTAAATCCAGTCCCATTTTTCCCTACCTTTATTTCAGCTTCTGATCTCTCCAAGTCTCGCTGTTTGCTGGAACAATTCTGCTGGACTCCCCGAAGCCTCTCGATTTCTCTCTCCAATTCTTCCTGTAAAGGCAATTGGAAAGTTTTCAAAAGGGATTCAAACTGGGATTTAAAGGGGAAATGATTCCGTTCCAGGAGTGACCCCACTGGGTGTGGATAGAAAGTGGTTTGGGGGATTCTCAGTGTCTGGGCCCTGAGCAGAAATATTCCCTTCTGTGGCTCTCAGTAAAGAGGCGCTCCCTGCCCTGTATAAACTGAGTGACCACACACACCGGCTTCTTTTCACACTGACACACCGTGTGCTGCATTTTCACACGGACTCAGCTCCTCCATTTCCAGGAATCAGCCGAGGGGAAAGGGAGACAGACTCAGTCACACCAGCATTTCTCAAACACCAATTCCCTCTTGTTGTGAGAAACAGTTTCTCCCCCCAGCCCCTGAGTCACTCCCCGTGGGTGTCCCTCACTCCCCCCACCAGTGATGGTCCTCTCCCTGATGGTCAGATGGCAGAATACCCCAGTGTTACACAGGGCTCCAACATGCTCTGCTCTACAGCCCTATACCATGGAGTGCCAGTTCTCACAGGTGCCCACACTGTGAATTACTGAGCTCCACAATGCCCTCACCAGGAGGGGATGAGTGTGGGTGAGGGGCAGTCACCCTGGGCCACTCTCACACCCCTCCCAGTGCCCACCCTGTTCTCTCAGACAGACTGTAAGAGAAAGGTGAGGGAGCATCTGACTGACAAAAAATAACTAGCCGTAAACCCAGACCTGGGGCAGCAAGAAAACACTGGGCTGAATCAGCACTGTCTGCAATCAGTTCGAATTAATGTTCGTTATTAACAGGAAAACCCTCCCTCAAAAGATTACAGAAAGACTTGCATTTATATTGTGCTTTTCACAACCTCAGAACATCCCAAAGCATTTTACAGCCAATGAAGTATTTTTGAAATGTTGTCACTATTGTAATGCAGGAAACGCGGCAGCCAATTTGTGCACAGCAAGATCCCACAAACAGCAATGTGATAATGACCAGATAATCTGTTTTTAGTGATGTTGGTTGAGGAATAAATATTGGCCTGGACACCAGAGATAACTCCATTGCTCTTCTTCAAGTATGTAAAAAGGAAGAGAGTAGCAAAAGTAAATGTTGGTCCCCTAGAGACTGAGACAGGAGAAATTATAATGGGGAATCAGGAAATGGCAGATGCATTAAACAAATATTTTCTATCTGTATTCCCAGTAGAAGAGACAAAAAAATTACCAGAAATAGTGGGGAACCAAGGGGCTAATGAGAGCGAGGAACTTAAAGTAATTATTATCAGTAGAGAAAAAGTACTTGAGAAACTAACGGGACCAAAAGTTGATAAATCCCCTGGACCTGATGGCCTACATCCGAGGGTTCTAAAAGAGGTGGCTGCAGAGACAGTGGATGCATTGGTTATCATCTTCCAAAATTCCCAAGATTCCAGAACGGTCCCAGCGGATTGGAAGGTAACAAATGTAACCCCGCTATTCAAGAAAGGAGGGAGAGAGAAAACAGGGAAGAGGGAACTACAGGCCATTTAACCTGGCATCAGTCACGGGAAAATGCTGGAATCCTTTATTAAGGAAGTGGTAACAGGGCATTTAGAACATCATAATATGATTAGGCATGAAAGGGAAATTGTGTTTGTCAAATTTATTAGAGTTTTTTGAGGATGTAACTAGCAGGGTAGATAAAGGGGAACCAGTGGATGTAGTAAATTTGGATTTTGAAAAGGCATTCGATAAGGTGCCACATAAAAGGTTGTTACACAAGATGGGGTTAGGGGTAACATATTAGCATGAATAGAGGATTGGTTAACGGACAGAAAACAGAGAGTGGGGATAAACAGGTCATTTTCAGGTTGGCAGGCTGTAACTAGTGGGGTACCGCAAGGATCAGTGCTCGGGCCTCAGCTATTTACAATCTATATTAATGACTTGGATGAAGGGACCGAGTGTAATGTATCCAAGTTTGCTGATGATACAAAGCTAGGTGGGAAAGTGAGCAATGAGGAGGGCACAAAGGGTCTGCAAAGGGATATAGACAGGTTAAATTAGTGGGCAAGTGAGAATCCCTACGTGGTCAGTTTTTAGTAAAATATTAAAATGCCTATGTGGCAAAGAAGCAGAATGCAAAATGGTTAGAAAGGGTTAATTAGTTAGTCATGATGTGGAGGAAGGAGAAAATCTCCGAAAGCTTGTGAATTTAAAATAAAATTGCTGGACTATAACTTGGTGTTGTAAAATTGTTTACAGTAACTGAGATTGATACAAGTGGCCTGGCCCTCCTGCTGGGCCATATGTTTGCTTCGTCAGCAGGCCTGCATTGTCTTATCAATGATAGGTCTTTGATGTGAGTCAAGGACTGGTCTGAATGTCTCCATGTTTATGGCAGATCAATATAGGGAACGAGCTTAGCCAAAGTTGAAAGACATTCCAGGTTGGGAGATAAGGAACAGAAGGGACAGGGAAGAACATTCTAAGTTGGAAAGTGAGGAAGTTATCCCCTTTGATGTCTAACAGCAGCATGATCAGCACATGGACGATCTATGATTGGCCGGAAATAATGTAACCTCGCATGGCAACCTATGCCCGGCTTATGATTGGTGTTGACCCTCGTTAAGTATGTTCCAACCCTATTCATCTGTATAAAAACGTGTGGATTTCTGTATGTTTTTGTTCTTGCTCTGCCAGCATAGAGGGACTCTATCAGGAGTCCAAATCAATGCTGCAGACTAAGAACCCTGCTATTAAAGATGTGTTGAACTTTAAAATGTATTCGACTTCAGTTATTACTGAACCAGACTGAGGGGAAAGAATCCGGATCGTCACAAGAAGGTGGCAGATGGAGTATAATGTAGGAAAATGTAAGGTTATTCACTGGTGGGAAGAATAGAAAAACAGAATATTTTTTAAATGGTGAGAAACTATTAAATGTTGGTGTTCAGAGACACTTAGGTGTCCTGGTACAAGAAACACAAAAAGTTAGCGTGCAGGTACAGCAAGCAATTAGGAAGGCAAATGGCATGTTGGCCTTTATTGCAAGAGGGTTGGAGTACAAGAGTAAGGAAGTCTTACTACAATTGCACAGGGCTTTGGAGACACCTCATCTGGAGTACTGCACACAGTTTAGAAAACGAGAGGTGATCTCATTGAAACATGTAAGATTCTGAGGGGGCTTGACAGGGTAGAGGCTGAGAGGCTGCTTCCCCTGGCTAGAGAATCTAGAACTAGAGGGCATAGTCTCAGGATAAGGGGTCGGCCATTTAAGACTGAGATGAGGAGGAATTTCTTCACTCAGAGGGTTGTGAATCTTTGTAATTCTCTACCCCAGAGGGCTGTGGATGCTGAGTCATTGAGTATATTCAAGGCTGAGATAGATGAATTTTTGGACTGTCGGTGAATCAAGGGATCTGGGGATCAGGCGGGAAAGTGGAGTTGAGGTTGAAGTTCAGCCATGATCTGATTAAATGGGGGAGCGGGCTCGAGGGGCCGTATGGCCCACTCCTGCTCCTGATTCTTATGTTCTTATGTTCAAAATAGTGCCCTGGGATCTTTTACCTCCACCTGAGAGGGCAGGTGGGGCCTCGGTTTAGCATCTCATCCAAAAGATGGCACCTCCAACAGTGCAGCACTCCCTCATTACTGCACTGGACTGTCAGCCGAGATTTTGTGCTCAAGTCTCTGGAGTGGGACTTAAACCCATGCCTTCCTGCCTCAGAGGCAAGAGTGCTGCTCACTGAGCCATGGCTGACTGTATTTAATATCAGGAATTGTGTCACTCACCTTAATTGCAGCTTGTGCCTGATCGAGGCTCAGCAGTGTGTGGGATTTATGTTTCCCTATTATTGTACAGGAAACACACACACTCTCTGCATCATCTTTACAGTAGTATTCAAGGACCTTCTTATGATCAAGGCACTGTCTCTCTGTAGGGTCAGCCGTAGGCTCGATTAGGGTGTGATCTTTCAAGGCCTCTTTCCGTAAATGTGGTTTTAAATGACTGGAGCAAAAGGAAGTTTCACATTTCAGACACGTCTTCACAGCCGGGGTTGGATTTTCTTCACAATACTCACACATGACACGGCCTGAATCAGCAGGAGGCTGTGAGCGATTGTATTTCTCCACGATATTACACAGCGTGAAGTTTCTCTCCAGACTGGGCCTGGGGTTGAATTTCCGGCGACACTGAGGGCACTCAAACCCTTCTGGGCCTGCTGTCTGGGCCCAAACTCCCTCAATACATTTCAAACAGAAACTGTGCACACAGGGTAATATCACCGGGTCCTGGTACACCTGGAGACACACAGCACAGGTTAATTCATCCTCGAAAGCTCCGGGCTCCATTCCTACAGCACCTGAAAGAGTTTTCACACAGCACAGAGAGAGAGAGAGCGAGGAACCAGAGCAGGAAGTGAAATTCTTATCAGCACTCTGCGCAATGAGTGACAAAGTTAGTTTCACTTCATGACTCACTTTGGTTGAAGATGAACCCTTTCAGGCCTGCAGTAGCAGCTCAGAAACAAAAAGCAGAAAAACAAGATTGCAATTTTACAATCTGGAGCCAGAATACAGCAAGCTGGACTCAGAAAACACAAACCGAAAACTAATCAGCTCAGACCCGACCCTAAACGGTTATAAAGAGGAACAATAACCTTCATAAATCCCCCAGAGAGGAAAGGGAAGGAGCTCTCTGGGAGGAATTGAAAATATACAGAAAAAGTTAAAAGGTTCATCGTGGGAAAGTAACCTGTGAGGACACAGAAAATCTGCAAAGGGATATGGACAGGTTAAGTGAGTGGGCGAGAAAGTGGCAGATGGAATATAATGTGGGGAAATGTGAGGTTATTCACTTTTGTCGGAAGAATAGAAAAACAGAATATTGTTTAAATGGTGAGAAACTATTAAATGTTGGTGTTCAGAGAGATCTGGCTGTCCTCGTACAAGAAACACAAAAGTTAGCATGCAGGTACAGCAAGCAATTAGGAAGGCAAATGGAATGTTGGCCTTTATTGCAAGAGGTTGGAGTACAAGAGTAAGGAAGTCTTACTACAATTGTAAACAATTTTACAACACCAAGTTATAGTCCAGCAATTTTATTTTAAATTCACAAGCTTTCGGAGGCTTCCTCCTTCGTCAGGTGAACAATGTGAAAATGTTCACATCGTTCACCTGACGAAGGAGGAAGCCTCCGAAAGCTTGTGAATTTAAAATAAAATTGCTGGACTATAACTTGGTGTTGTAAAATTGTTTACAATTGTCAACCCCAGTCCATCACCAGCATCTCCACATCATGATTACTACAATTAGACAGGGATTTAGTGAGACCACACCATACGGCCCCTCGAGCCTGCTCCACTATCCAATCAGATCATGGCTGATCTTTTACCTCAATTCCACTTTCCCGCCCTAATAAGAACATTCTGGTGAATCTGCGCTGCACCCCCTCCAGGGCCAATATATCCTTCCTGAGGTGCGGTGCCCAGAACTGAACCCAGTCTCCAGATGGGGTCTGACCAGAGGTCTGTACAGCTGGAACATCACTTCCTCCCCTTTGTATCCCAGCCCCCGAGATAAAGGTGAACATTCCATTAACCTTCTACTTTCGATGGTTTTCAGTCTCCCAGGTAACAGGCTGATCCTTTGATCTGAAGTTCTCTGGACACACTGAAAATAAATATAAATAAACCCCGTGATTCAGATATAACAAGTGAGCAATTACACTGAGAGAGGATTCATAGGAACAGGAGGAGGCCATTCAGCCCCTCGAGCCTGTTCCCCCATTCAATCAGATCATGGCTGATCTGTACCTCAACCCCATTTACCTGCCTTTGCTCCGTATCCCTCGATACCCTCACCCAACAAAAATCTATCGATCTCAGTCTTGAAAGCTCCAATTGACCCCCAGCATCCACAGCCTTTTGGGGGAGAGAGTTCCAGATTTCCACTCCCCTTTGTGTGAAGAAATGCTTCCTGACATCACCCCTGAACGGCCGAGCTCTAATTTTAAGATTATTCCCCCTTGTTCTGGATTCTCCCTCCAGAGGAAATAGTTTCTCTCTATCCACTCTATCAAATCCTTTATCAATCTTAAACACCTCAATTAGATCACCCCTCAATTTTCTAAACTCGAGGGAATACAAGCCTGGTTTATGGAACCTGTCCTCATAATTTAACCCTTTTAGCCCCGGTACCATTCTGGTGAATCTGCACTGCACCCTCTCCAGGGCCAATATATCCTTCCTGAGGTGCGGTGCCCAGAACTGAACCCAGTCTCCAGATGTGGTCTGACCAGAGCTCTGTACAGCTGGAACATCACTTCCTCCCCTTTGTATTCCAGCCCCCGAGATAAAGGTGAACATCCCATTCGTCATTTTAATTATTTATCCACTGGCGTTTAGTGATTTCTGTGCTTGGGCCCCTAAATCTCTCTGCTCCTCCACAGTTCCCGGCTTCTCACCATTTAGAAAATACTCTGATCGATCTTTCTTCGGTCCAAAGTGAATGACCTCACACTTCCCCACATTGAACTCCATCTGCCCCAGTTTTGCCCACTCACTGAATCGACCAATGTCCCTTTGCAACTTTCTGCTCCCATCTACACTATTTACTGTGTCACCTAACTTAGTGTCGTCAGCAAACTGAGATACACGGCTCTCTATTCCTTCATCCAAGTCACTGATAAATATAAATTTAACCCTGACCGATTCTTTATCCTGCCCCAGTTTAATGAGACCGAGACCATGAGGAGCCCACGGTCAACACATCAGACCAGTTACACTTTACCCACTAAACCATGGGCAGGGGGGCTTCAATAACTGATTGCTCGGTCTCTGAAAGGAACCAGGAATGCTCACTAATATTTCACCTTCAATTCCTTTAGTGTGAGTGTGTGTACACTGTTTCTCCGTTTTTAGATTAAAGACATTTCGACAAAATGGCATCTGTACTTTGAATAAAACAAATTGCTGGCAATAAACAGCAGAACTGACTCAGGATCCCACCCAAAACGTTGCCCCTCAGATGCTGCCTGACCGGTGCAGAGCTCAGTTGGTAACATGTTCTATTCTGGGACTAGAGAGTTGTGCGACTTGCTGGGGCTCGGGAGTTTGAGCTCATGATCCAAGCTGCCACTCCAGGGCAGTGCGGAGGGAGTGCTGCTTTGTCTGGATTCCCGGGCCTTCTCCTTCACGCCTCGTGAGAGGAGGTGAGAAGGCCCCAAACAGCAGGTGAGTGCCTTTATCGCACGGCTTGTGGGCCCGGAGGAGCAGGAGTGCTTCCCCCAGGCCCAACAAGCTTCCCTGGGGCAACCCCTCCGCCCCACGATCTCCGACCCTCCGACACACAATCACCAACCTGCCCCTACAATCTCCGACCCTCCCACGATCTCCGACCCCACCACGATCTCTGACTCCCCTGACCTACGACCCCCCCCACGATCTCCAACCCCCCCCCCACCCCGCCATGATGACACCCAAACCCCCAGATGACTCCGAACCCCCGGTGATCCCCAACGACTCCCAACGGACCCCGCCGGTGAGCCCCCCTCCCCCCCCGCCCCCCGTGTAACGCTTACCTCTCACATCATCTTCCTTGCTCTTCTCCCGTCCGACTGAGACCAGCCTGTCAATCCAGAGTGCAGTGCGGCTTGAGCTGTCCATGGCTCCCGTTCAACTTGCTCCTGGAATTGGGGAACCCAGGACCGGAACTGGCCCGGGACACTCCCCCCGAACCCCCTCAACCCCTTCCCCTCCCCCTGAACCCCTTCCTAACCCCCTCAACCCCTTCCTAACCCCCTCAACCCCTTCCCCTCCTCAACCCCTTCCTAACCCCCTCAACCCCTTCCCCTCCTCAACCCTTCCTAACCCACTCAACCCCCTTCTCCTCCCCCTCAACCACTTCCCCTCTCCATCCCCCTGAACCCCTTCCGTGCCCCCTCAAACCCTTCCCCCTGAACCCCCTTCCCCTCCCCCTCAACCCATTACACTGCCCTTCAACCCTTTCCGAACCCCTTCCCCTCTCCCTCAAACCCTTCACCTCCCTCCCCTAAAACCTTCCACTCCCTCCATTGAGCCCCTTCCCCTTCCCCTTCTCCTACCCCATGAACCCCTCCCCCTCCCCTGAACCCCTCCCCCTCCCTCCTGAACCCCTCCCCCTCCCCCTGAACCCCTTCCCCCAGACACACAGTCAGGACCCAGATCAGGAGACCAGGACACTTTCTGCAGCAGCTTTTATTGTTGTCCAGAGTAAAGCATCAAATCCTTTCCTGGATCTTATGACACTTTCCAGAGCTGTAAACTCAGATTCTTTGATGTCAGCACGTTGCAGTTACAGAGAAATCTGTGCACAGGAAAATCATACAAATAAAATAAAACCGTCTCATTCCCCCCGTCGCTGGGAATTACACAGTGAGAGATATATTCATCAACACAAACCGCGATTCATACAAAAACTACATGGAACATTGTGGGATTGCAAGAAAATAACTTCATCTTAATACAAAAGAATCGATAAACGCACTAACACTCTCCACTCACTGCTCAGGATTATTCCCCCATCGCTCTGATGCGCTCCAGGATTACACACAACGGTCACTAAAGCCCAGGTTGTAGGCCGCTCGAAGCCGGCCCACAGATTTCCTCAGGTCACGATGTACCGACAGCAATCCCTCGCAGTGAGTGAGGGAGGGAGTGTGACAGTGAGTGTGACTGTGAGTGAGTGTGGAGTGAGAAGTGAGTAAGTGAGTGAGGAGTGATTGAGGGATGGAGGGAGTGAGTGACGGGCAAGCAAGTGAGGAGTGAGTGTGAGTGGAGTGACTGAGGGAGTGAGGAAGTGAATGAATGAAGTGAGTGGAAGGAGGGAGGGAGGTAATGTGGAGTGAGTGAGTGGAGGGAAGGAGTGAGTGAGGAGTGAATAAGAGTGTGAGGGAGTGAGTGAGGGGCGAGTGAGCGAGGGCTGCACCAGAGCGGGGAATGGCCTCCTCTGAGCTCCACAAATTTTCTGCCGTGTTTCCTACATTCCAACAGTGACGACACTTCAAAAGTACTTCATTGGCTGTAAAGCTCTTTGGGACGTCCTGAGGTGGTGAAAGGCGCTATATAAATGCAAGTCTTTCTTTCTTTCTTCTTTCCCAAAGCTGGCCATCCGAGGCCAGGCTGGCGATTGGAGAATGAATATTAGCAGCTGCCTCCCTCCCTCCCTCCCTCCCTCCCTCCGGCGGGGGGTCTGAAAGTACAGTCCCCACTGACTGCCCATTCCTTCAGGGCTCGGAGATACAGTCGGGCTCGGTGGGTGGGTGGGTGGGCTCAGGCCTGGGTTACAGTTTGCCTTTCCCGGGCTGGAGGGCGGGGACCGTGTTTAACGGGGACGCAGTAAACGCTGGATTCTCCTCCGCTCTTTGCACCTTCCCGTGAGCGTCCGTGTCGCTGGAAGCGGGTCAGAGCGCCGGGCGTCCGTTAGCGGTGGTTAGCAGCGCAGTGAGTGACAGCAGCACCCGGTGTAAGGTGGGGTCCCGGGGGGATTGGGAGACACACCCTCCTGCTTCCTTCCCACACTGGCCTTTCTCACACAGGAGCCCGGTGTAGGGAGCGGGACAGCGACACCTCCCATTGTCCTCGCACACTCCTCCGTTCTGACACCGCGTCAGCAAGTTATCGCACACGCCGGCTGCAAGAGGTCAGAGAAAAGAAACGTCAGGTCACTGAAAATCTCCTGACCTCAGAGATTGTTTGAACTGTCGCCGCTCCCAGTGTTTCACTTTTACACCAACATCTACTTGCATTTATATAGCGCCTTTAACGTAGTAAAACGGCCCAAGGTGCTTCACAGGAGCGTAAATCAGACCAAAATTAACACTGAACCACATAAGGAGACGACATTAGGACAGGTGACCAAAAGCTTGGTCAAGGAGGTGGATTTTAAGGAGCGTCTTAAAGGAGGAGAGAGAAGGGGAGAGGCGGAGAGGTTTAGGGAGGGAATTCCAGAGTTTGGGGTCCAGACAGCTGAAGGCACGGCCGCCAATGGTGGGGCGAAGGAAATGGGGGAAGTGCAAGAGGCCAGAATTGGGGGAGCACAGAGATCTCGGAGGGGTGTAGGGCTGAAGGAGGTTACAGAGATAGGGAGGGGCGAGGCAACGGAGGGATTTGAATGTGAGGATGTGAATCTTAAAATCGAGGCATTGCTGGACTGGGAGCCAATGTCGGTCAGTGAGCACAGGGCTGATGGGTGAATGGGACTAAATCGATGGTTAAATACTGAAGGAGAGATTGAGGGTTAAATTCTGTGCCCAATTATTGTGTCCAATTCTGGGCACCACACTTTAGGAAGGATGTCAAGGCCTTGGAGAGGGTGCAGAGGAGATTTACCCGAATGATACCAGGGATGAGGGACTTCAGTTATGTGGAGAGATTGGAGAAGCTGGGATTGTTCTCCTCAGAACTGAGAAGGTTGAGGGGAGATTTAATAGAGGTGTTCAAAATTATGAAGGGTTTTGATCGAGTAAATAAGGAGAAACTGTTTCCAGTGGCAGGAGGGTCGGTAACCAGAGGACACAGACTTAAGGGAATTGGCAAAAGAACCAGAGGGGAGATGAGGAGAATTTTTTTTACACAGCGAGTTGTTCTGATCTGGAAGCAGATTCAATAATAACTTTCAAAAGGGAACTGGATAAATACTTGAAAAGGAAAAATTTGCAGGGCTATGGGGAAAGAGCAGGGGAGTGAGACTAATTGGATCGCTCTTTCAAAGAGCCAGCACTGACTGGATGGGCTGAATGGCCTCCTTGTGTGCTGTCTGATTCTATAAAATGCTCCTCACTGAACTCCAGTCCCTCCCTTTGCGAGGAGCTGTGCCACTAATTGTTTCTCAGGGTGATGGGGGAACCCAGGAGGGCTCCTTGTCTAAAAGCCTTTGTGTTTCCCCCCCTGGTATCTCTGCTCTCGGATCCACTGCTGACCCTGACACACAGGAGCCAGGCGGAGTGAGGGAGGGTCTGGTGCTGGAACGGTTACTTACCTCGGCAGCCCCTGTGCCAGTAATATCCGGGCAGGCACTTGTCACACTTGGGCCCTGCTGTCCCCTCCTTACAGTCACAATATCCCATCTCATTACAGCGATCATGGAGTGAGCCATAGGGGTGACACTGACAGTCTGCAGAAACAAGACAACACACACACTGCACATGGCTGTTCCCAATAAAACCCATCGACACAACCTCAGGGACACAAATGACTCGGGCCCAGGACAGGGGACGAGCCGACTCTGGGGGGAAACAAGTCTCCAACAGTTTACAAACAGCGTCAATCGTCCACACACTGATTGGACACGGCCCGTGTTCCACTCCTTGGGGCGACTGCACACAATTAACGCAGGTTAACAAGACCATAAAAAGCAAACCAAGCTCCGGGGTTCATTATTAGAGGGAGAGAATTCACAATCAGAGAGGTTATGTTAAACTTGTACAGAACCTTGGTTAGACCACACTTGGAGAACTGTGCACAGTTCTGGTCTCCATATTATAAAAAGGATAGAGAGACACTGGAGAGGGTGCAAAAATTCATCAGGGTGATACCAGAACTGAGAGGTTATAAATATCAGGAAAGATTGAACAGGCTGGGGCTCTTTTCTCAAGAAAAGAGAAGACTGAGGGGTGACCTGATCGAGGTCTTCAAAATTATGAAAGGGTTTGATAAGATAGACGGAGAGAAGATGTTTCCACTTGTGGGGGAGACCAAAACCAGGGGCCATAAATATAAGACTGTCATTAATAATCCAATAGGGAATTCAGGAGAAACTTCTTGACCCAGAGAGTGGTGAGAATGTGGAACTCGCTCCCACAAGGAGTAGTTGAGGCGAATAGCATCAAGGGGAAGCAAGATAAACACATGAGGGAGAAAGGAATAGAAGGATATGCTGATAGGATGAGATGAAGTAGGGAGGGAGGAGGCTCATGTGGAGCATAAATACCGACATAGACCAGTTGGGCCGAATGGCCTGTTTCTGTGCTGTACATTCTCTGTAATTCTATGTGTGGAGAATGGGAAGGAGATGAGGAAATGGAGAGAGAACATTGATGTTGGACAATGGGGGGAGGGTAACATTGAGCAGAGGCGAGTGATGCTGCTATGATGAAGGATGTTCGTTTGCCGAGAGTACAAACAACATACAAATTCCAGAAAAACAATGGAGACAGGGAAGCAATGATTATATCGTCACAACACAGGGCTTTCAATTTTCCTCAGGGCCAGGCCGCATCGCTAGGGAAAGGTCGGACCGGGTCTGATCTCTGGGGAAAGGTCGGACCGGGTCTGATCTCCGGGGAAAGGTCGGACCGGGTCTGATCTCCGGGGAAAGGTCGGACCGGGTCTGATCTCCGGGGAAAGGTCGGACCGGGTCTGATCTCTGGGGAAAGGTCGGACCGGGTCTGATCTCCGGGGAAAGGTCGGACCGGGTCTGATCTCCGGGGATAGGTCGGACCGGGTCTGATCTCCGGGGAAAGGTCGGACCGGGTCTGATCTCTGGGGAAAGGTCGGACCGGGTCTGATCTCCGGGGAAAGGTCGGACCGGGTCTGATCTCTGGGGAAAGGTCGGACCGGGTCTGATCTCTGGGGAAAGGTCGGACCGGGTCTGATCTCCGGGGAAAGGTCGGACCGGGTCTGATCTCTGGGGAAAGGTCGGACCGGGTCTGATCTCTGGGGAAAGGTCGGACCGGGTCTGATCTCCGGGGAAAGGTCGGACCGGGTCTGATCCCTGGGGAAAGGTCGGACCGGGTCTGATCTCCGGGGAAAGGTCGGACCGGGTCTGATCTCCGGGGAAAGGTCGGACCGGGTCTGATCTCTGGGGAAAGGTCGGACCGGGTCTGATCTCTGGGGAAAGGTCGGACCGGGTCTGATCTCCGGGGAAAGGTCGGACCGGGTCTGATCTCTGGGCAAAGGTCGGACCGGGTCTGATCCCCGGGGAAAGGTCGGACCGGGTCTGATCTCTGGGGAAAGGTCGGACCGGGTCTGATCTCTGGGGAAAGGCCGGACCGGGTCTGATCTCTGGGGAAAGGTCGGACCGGGTCTGATCTCTGGGGAAAGGTCGGACCGGGTCTGATCTCTGGGGAAAGGGGAGCTGATTCCTTTTGCTCAGCCCTATCGAAGGTTCCTTTTTGTTTCTTTATCTTGTTTTGGGCTGAAATCTGAAGGGTGAAGGAAGGAGGCGAGAGCGGAGATTGTAACAGGAACTGACCGAGGCAAACGTTGTGATGGTCCAGCTCTGCTGACGGGTTTCGGTGATAGCCCAGTCGGCACAACTGGCAGTGTCGGCCTCTCGTGTTGTGCTTACAGCTCACGCAAATGGTGGTGGTGAGCAGCTCGATGTAACTGCACCGGTTCGAGTGGCCGAAACATTCACAGTCTTGCAAGGAAAAGACCGAAAGTGTAGACGGGACGTAGACAGGACGTAGACGGGTCGTAAACTGCGAGCGGGTCACATGCTGCAGGAATGAGAGGCGGAGAGGAAATGTCTGGAATGGGAGGGGGGGGAAACACTGAGACTTTTAGCAGTGAGGGGAGAACATCAGACTCCTGGCTCGATACGGTCACATTGAATCAGGCAGATGGCGATGGATGGGAACGTTCCAGGGTTTATAGAGTCCGGTGGTGTGGCTCAGTGGGCAGCACTCTCACCGCGGAGTCAGAAGGTCATTGGGTCAAGCCCCACTCCAGAGACTTGAGCCCAAAATCCAGGCCAACACTCGGAGTGCTGTACTGTCGGAGGGGCAGTAATGAGGGAGTGCTGTACTGTCGGAGGGTCAGTAATGAGGGAGTGCTGCACTGTCGGAGGGGCAGTAATGAGGGAGTGCTGTACTGTCGGAGGGGCAGTAATGAGGGAGTGCTGCACTGTCGGAGGGTCAGTAATGAGGGAGTGCTGTACTGTCAGAGGGTCAGTACTGAGGGAGTGCTGCACTGTCAGAGGGTCAGTAATGAGGTAGTACTGTCGGAGGGTCAGTAATGAGGGAGTGCTGCACTGTCGGAGGGTCAGTAATGAGGGAGTGCTGTACTGTCGGAGGGGCAGCAATGAGGGAGTGCTGTACTGTCGGAGGGGCAGTAATGAGGGAGTGCTGTACTGTCGGAGGGGCAGCAATGAGGGAGTGCTGTACTGTCGGAGGGTCAGTAATGAGGGAGTGCTGTACTGTCGGAGGGTCAGTAATGAAGGAGTGCTGTACTGTCGGAGGGTCAGTAATGAGGGAGTGCTGTACTGTCGAAGGGTCAGTCATGAGGGAGTGCTGTACTGTGGGAGGGGCAGTAATGAGGGAGTGCTGCACTATCGGAGGGTCAGTAATGAGAGGGGGCAGTAATGAAGGCAGTGCTGTATTGTCGGAGGGGCAGTAATGAAGGAGTGTTGTACTGTCGGAGGGGCAGTCATGAGGGAGTGCTGCATTGTCGGAAGTCCTGTCTTTCGGATGAAACATTAAACCGAGGCCCCGTCCACCCTCTCAGGTGGACGTAAAAGATCTCATGGCAGTATTTCGAAGAGCAAGGTAGTTCTCACCGTTGTCCTGGCCAATATTTACCCCTCAATTCAACGTCACTAAAAAGAAATTATCTGCTCTTTATTTATTGCTGTTTGTGGGATCTTGCTGTGCGCAAATTGGCTGCCGCGTTTCCTACATTACAACAGTGACCACACTTCAAAAGTACTTCTTTGGTTGTAAAGCACATTGGCATGTCTTGAGATTGTGAAAGGCGCGATATAAATGCAAGTCTTTCTTCATCTTTCTGCTGTAAGCCAGTCGCATTGTTTGAGAGCTCCTCCTTTGCTTTGTGTTAGTGACCTCCAGTGATGAGATACTTGGCCGTGTCTGACCTTGCTTTGTGTTAGTGACCTCCAGTGATGAGATACTTGGCCGTGTCTGACCTTGCTTTGTGTTAGTGACCTCCAGTGATGAGATACTTGGCCGTGTCTGACCTTGCTTTGTGTTACTGACCTCCAGTGATGAGATACTTGGCCGTGTCTGACCTTGCTTTGTGTTACTGACCTCTAGTGATGAGATACTTGGCCGTGTCTGACCTTGCTTTGTGTTAGTGACCCCTAGTGATGAGATACTTGGCCGTGTCTGACCTTGCTTTGGATGAGCTGCGTCAGCAATTATTACTCCCAGATGGAGAACAACGCGTGGTCTGAACAGAACATCTGTACTGTGCGCACAAACACATCGACTCGAGACTGCACGGGACAGCAAGTGGGTCCGAGAGACAAGCAACCAGACACTTCCATCAAAACCCAACAAATATTTCTGAAAATTGTCACAGATTTCAATCTGCTGCTTTCAGACAGATGTTTGTAATGATTTCAATCTGCTGGGGTGAGACAGATGTTTGTAATGATTTCAATCTGCTGGGGTCAGACAGATGGTTGTAATGATTTCAATCTGCTGGGGTCAGACAGATGTTTGTAATGATTTCAATCTGCTGGGTTCAACAGATGTTTGTAATGATTTCAATCTGCTGGGGTCAGACAGATGGTTGTAATGATTTCAATCTGCTGGGGTCAGACAGATGGTTGTAATGATTTCAATCTGCTGGGGTCAGACAGATGTTTGTAATGATTTCAATCTGCTGGGGTCAGACAGATGTTTGTAATGATTTCAATCTGCTGGGGTCAGACAGATGTTTGTAATGATTTCAATCTGCTGGGGTCAGACGGATGTTTGTAATGATTTCAATCTGCTGGGGTCAGACAGATATTTGTAATGATTTCAATCTGCTGGGGTCAGACAGATGTTTGTAATGATTTCCTGCCAGAAGTAACTTTTCAGCTGATAGATTTTTTTAAAGATGATGTCAGCAGTGAAACCTCACTATCCACAGGATATTGGAACAGGAGGAGGCCATTCAGCCCCTCGAGCCTGTTACACAGGAACAGGAGGAGGCCATTCAGCCCCTCGAGCCTGTTACACAGGAACAGGAGGAGGCCATTCAGCCCCTCGAGCCTGTTACACAGGAACAGGAGGAGGCCATTCAGCCCTTCGAGCCTGTTACACAGGAACAGGAGGAGGCCATTCAGCCCCTTGAGCCTGTTCTGCTGTTCATATAAGGTCATGGCTGATCTGTACCTCAACTCCATTTACCCTCCTTTGCTCCGTATCCCTCGATACCCTCACCCAACAAAAATCTATCGATCTCAGTCTTGAAAGCTCCAATTGACCCCAAGCATCCACAGCCTTTTGGGGGAGAGAGTTCCAGATTTCCACTCCCCTTTGTGTGAAGAAATGCTTCCTGACATCACCCCTGAACGGCCGAGCTCTAATTTTAAGATTATTCCCCCTTGTTCTGGACTCTCCCACCAGAGGAAATAGTTTCTCTCTATCGACCCGAGCACATCGTTGAATCATTTCAAACACCTTGATCAGATCAACCCTCAATCTTCTAAACTCAGGGAATACAAGCCTGGTTTATGTAACCTGTCCTCTTAATTTAACCCTTTTAGCCCTGGTATCATTCTGGTGAATCTGCGCTGAACCCCCTCCAGGGCCAATATATCTTGTCCACGTTGAACTCCATCTGCCTCAGTTTTGCCCACTCACTCAGTCTGTCCATGTCCCTTTGTAACTTCCTGCTCCCATCCCCACGACTGACTGTGTCTCCGAACTGAGTCTCACAAACTTCAATAAAAATAAACTCCTTCTTGCAGGGGTCAAGTTGCTCAGTTGAAAATATATTTTTTGCTGATGATTTTATTCAATCTGAACAAACGGTCACAGTTTCTGACCCTCGCCCACAGATAATAACAACAACCTGCATTTATATAGCGCCTTTAACGTAGTAAAACGTCCCAAGGCCCTTCACAGGAGCGATTATCAAACAGAATTTAACACCAAGCCACATAAGGAGATATTAGGACAGGTCACCAAAAGTTTCATCAAAGAAGTGGGTTTTAAGGGACATTATAAAGGAGGAAAGAGAGGTGGAGAGGCGGAGAGATTTAGGGAGGGAATTCCAGAGCTTAGGGCCTCGGCAGCTGAAGGCACGGACGCCAATGGTGGAGCGAAGGAAATCGGGGATGTACAAGAGGCCAGAATTGGAGGAGCGCAGAGATCTCAGAGGGTTGTAGAGCTGGAGGAGGTGACAGAGATCGGGAGGGGTGTAGTGGTTGGAGCTCGAAGCCGAGCGAACGCTAATTAGCTGGAATCTGGTCTGTGGAGCCGATGATTTAATGGGGGGAGGCCGGTGACAGGCTGTTATTATGGGATTTCAGTAATTCGAGTAGGTTGAGTGTTTGAAAGACAAACTGTGTAATCCAGTATCTGACTGAGTCTCCCTGTTATTATTCAGCGAGACTGAATCCAGTAACAACCACTTTCAGTCATTAAGGACAAAATAGATAATCATTGAAGACATTAGAACGAGTTTATCTTTAGTTAAGTTTGTGCCAGTGATGAAGGTTTTGATGGTCTGTTTCTACATGTTGGTTCTGGCTGTACCTGGGCAGGAAAGGGGCAGGTTTGGGTCCAAAGTGTAACGTTTCATAGAACCCAGGGTGTCCCAGTCCCAGTCCCAGTCCCAGCATCGCACATGTTCCTGTCCAGTATCGGACTGTGATACGGACACTCTGTCCCGGTCAGTACGGGGAGTTATGGACACTCTGTCCCGGTCAGTACGGGGAGTTATGGACACTCTGCTCCCGGTCAGTACGGGGAGTTATGGACACTCTGTCCCGGTCAGTACGGGGAGTTATGGACACTCTGTCCCGGTCAGTACGGGGAGTTCTGGACACTCTCTCCCGGTCAGTACGGGGAGTTCTGGACACTCTGTCCCGGTCAGTACGGGGAGTTATGGACACTCTGTCCCGGTCAGTACGGGGAGTTATGGACACTCTGTCCCGGTCAGTACGGGGAGTTATGGACACTCTGTCCCGGTCAGTACGGGGAGTTATGGACACTCTGTCCCGGTCAGTACGGGGAGTTATGGACACTCTGTCCCGGTCAGTACGGGGAGTTATGGACACTCTGTCCCGGTCAGTACGGGGAGTTATGGACACTCTGTCCCGGTCAGTACGGGGAGTTATGGACACTCTGTCCCGGTCAGTACGGGGAGTTATGGACACTCTGTCCCGGTCAGTACGGGGAGTTATGGACACTCTGCTCCCGGTCAGTACGGGGAGTTATGGACACTCTGTCCCGGTCAGTACGGGGAGTTATGGACACTCTGCTCCCGGTCAGTACGGGGAGTTATGGACACTCTCTCCCGGTCAGTACAGGGAGTTATGGACTCTCTGCTCCCGGTCAGTACAGGGAGTTATGGACACTCTGCTCCCGGTCAGTATGGGTGTTGGTTTGGGTGCTCAATGCAGCCGATGGTTTGGAATGACATGGACAGCATGCGAAGGGTTAAATAAACGGGAACGAGTTCATGCAAAATACGGGAAACGAAGGTGAAGAGATTGAGGCCGAGAGACACTCGTCCAGTTCCCATTTCTGTATCTGGGAGAACGGGATTACAACAGGTCCCGATTGATCTCGGTATCAGGAACCAGACAGCTTTCCACAAATACACTCAGTCCCTGTTCACACCTACACCTGTTCCACACTCAGTCCCTGTTCACACCTACACCTGTTCCACACTCAGTCCCTGTTCCCACCGACACCTGTTCCACACTCAGTCCCTGTTCACACCGACACCTGTTCCACACTCACTCCCTGTTCACACCGACACCTGTTCCACACTCAGTCCCTGTTCACACCTACACCTGTTCCACACTCAGTCCCTGTTCACACCTACACCTGTTCCACACTCAGTCCCTGTTCACACCGACACCTGGTCCACACTCAGTCCCTGTTCACCTACACCTGTTCCACACTCAGTCCCTGTTCACACCTACACCTGTTCCACACTCACTCCCTGTTCACACCTACACCTGTTCCACACTCAGTCCCTGTTCACACCTACACCTGTTCCACACTCAGTCCCTGTTCCCACCTACACCTGTTCCACACTCAGTCCCTGTTCACACCTACACCTGTTCCACACTCAGTCCCTGTTCCCACCTACACCTGTTCCACACTTAGTCCCTGTTCACACCTACACCTGTTCCACACTCACTCCCTGTTCACACCTACACCTGTTCCACACTTCATCCCTGTTCACACCTACACCTGTTCCACACTTCGTCCCTGTTCACACCTGCACCTGTTCCACACTTCGTCCCTGTTCACACCTACACCTGTTCCACACTTCGTCCCTGTTCACACCTACACCTGTTCCACACTTAGTCCCTGTTCACACCTACACCTGTTCCACACTCACTCCCTGTTCACACCTACACCTGTTCCACACTCAGTCCCTGTTCACACCTACACCTGTTCCACACTCAGTCCCTGTTCACACCTACACCTGTTCCACACTCAGTCCCTGTTCACACCTACACCTGTTCCACACTCAGTCCCTGTTCACACCTACACCTGTTCCACACTCAGTCCCTGTTCACACCGACACCTGGTCCACACTCAGTCCCTGTTCACCTACACCTGTTCCACACTCAGTCCCTGTTCACACCTACACCTGTTCCACACTCACTCCCTGTTCACACCTACACCTGTTCCACACTCACTCCCTGTTCACACCTACACCTGTTCCACACTCAGTCCCTGTTCCCACCTACACCTGTTCCACACTCAGTCCCTGTTCACACCTACACCTGTTCCACACTCAGTCCCTGTTCCCACCTACACCTGTTCCACACTCACTCCCTGTTCACACCTACACCTGTTCCACACTTAGTCCCTGTTCACACCTACACCTGTTCCACACTCACTCCCTGTTCACACCTACACCTGTTCCACACTTCATCCCTGTTCACACCTACACCTGTTCCACACTTCGTCCCTGTTCACACCTACACCTGTTCCACACTTCGTCCCTGTTCACACCTACACCTGTTCCACACTTCGTCCCTGTTCACACCTACACCTGTTCCACACTTAGTCCCTGTTCACACCTACACCTGTTCCACACTCACTCCCTGTTCACACCTACACCTGTTCCACACTCAGTCCCTGTTCACACCTACACCTGTTCCACACTCAGTCCCTGTTCACACCTACACCTGTTCCACACTCACTCCCTGTTCACACCTACACCTGTTCCACGGTCAGTGAGACAAGAGGTGGGGGTCGAGGGGAAGGTTCGCTCCAGATACAGAAATGGGCTCTGGGTCAGCAGGTCACAGGTCAGAGAGCGTAGGTCCTACTTACGGTCACTGGTGACGGTGTTCGGGAGGCCTGGAGAGGGAAACGGAAACAAAAATCAGGGCCTGAGTTCAGGTGTTTGTGTCGAACACGGATTATAAAGTATTTTAGTGGAACAATGTGTCAGAACACAACGTAAACACATTACAGTGAAAGGAGACTTCTTCAGAGTGAAGGGAGGGGGAGGGGGAGGGGTATTGGAGGTGGAGTAGAGATTTGAGAGGGAGGGGAAAGGAGAGGGGAATGCAAAGGAGAGAGGGGGAGGAGGGGAGACGGGGAGGAGGTGGGGTGAAGAGGGAGGGGGGAATGGAGGTGGATTGGAGATTGGAAGAGGAGGGGAGGGGAGAGGAGAGAAATGGGAGGGGGATTGGATGGGTTGGGGGAGGAAGAAGGGTGGGTTGGGGGAGGGGTTGTCGGTTAGGGAGATGGTTTGAGGGGTTGGGATTGTCGGTTGGGGAGGGGGTTTGGGGGGAGGGGTTGTCGGTTGGGGAAGGGGTTTGGGGGGGGAGGGGTTGTCAGCTGGGGAGGGGGTTTGGGGGGAGGGGTTGTCGGTTGGGGAGGGGGTTTGGGGGGGACGGATTGTCGGTTTGGGAGGGGGTTTGGGGGGGACGGATTGTCGGTTTGGGAGGGGGTTTGGGGGGAGGGGTTGTAGGTTGGGGAGGGGGGTTTGGGGGGAGGGGTTGTAGGTTGGGGAGGGGGTTGTCGGTTGGGGAGGGGGTTTGGGGGGAGGGGTTGTCGGTTGGGGAGGGGGTTTGGGGGGGAGGGGTTGTCGGTTGGGGAGGGGGTTTGGGGGGAGGGGTTGTCAGTTGGGGAGGGGGCTTGGGGGAGGGGTTGTCGGTTGGGGAGGGGGTTTGCGGGGGAGGGGTTGTCGGGTGGGGAGGGGGTTTGGGGGGAGGGGTTGTTGGTTAGGGAGGGGGTTTGGGGGGGAGGGGTTGTCGGTTGGGGAGGGGGTTTGGGGGGAGGGGGTTTGGGGGGGAGGGGTTGTCGGTTGGGGAGGGGGTTTGGGGATAATCCAGGAGTCACAATCACAGACTGAGCCCCACCTTGAGGAATTGATGCTCCGCCCCTCCCCCCCGGATACTGAGAATCAGCGGCCAACACACGGCCCCTGGGGTCACTGGGTCACACGGCCCCCGGGGTCACACGGCCCCCTGGGGTCACGGGGTCACACGGCCCCCGGGGTCACGGGGTCACACGGCCCCCGGGGTCACGGGTTCACACGGCCCCCGGGGTCACGGGTTCACACGGCCCCCGGGGTCACAGGATCATGGGACTCAATCTCGCAGAGTGCAGTGCGGCCTGGGCTCTCGATGGGGCCGCCATCGCCGCCTCCGTTCAACCGGCTCCTGGAATCGGGGATCGACAGAGAAAGGGGCCGGGGGGGAAATTCACACCCTGGGGATCGACAGAGAAAGGGGCCGCGGGGGAAATTCACACCCTGGGGATCGACAGAGAAAGGGGCCGCAGGGGAAATTCACACCCTGGGGATCGACAGAGAAAGGGGCCGCGGGGGAAATTCACACCCTCGGGGATCGACAGAGAAAGGGGCCGCGGGGGAAATTCACACCCTGGGGATCGACAGAGAAAGGGGCCGCGGGGGAAATTCACACCCTCGGGGATCGACAGAGAAAGGGGCCGCGGGGGAAATTCACACCCTGGGGATCGACAGAGAAAGGGGCCGCGGGGGAAATTCACACCCTCGGGGATCGACAGAGAAAGGGGCCAGGGGGGAAATTCACACCCTGGGGATCGACAGTGAAAGGGGCCGGGGGGGAAATTCACACCATGGGGATCGACAGAGAAAGGGGCCGGAGGGGAAATTCACACCCCGGGGATCGACAGTGAAAGGGGCCGGGGGGGAAATTCACACCCCGGGGATCGACAGTGAAAGGGGCCGGGGGGGAAATTCACACCCCGGGGATCGACAGAGAAAGGGGCTGGGGGGGAAATTCACACCCTGGGGACTGAGTATCGCCCCCTCCGGACCCCCTTCTCCTCCCCCTCGTGGTTCCCTCCCCCTGGAGTCAGTCCTTATTCCTGTTCTCTGTCTCTGTCCAATCTCCCGCTCTGAGTCTCTGTTTACACATTAATTCATTCACAAACATCCATTTGCTTCTATTTTGGAATCGGTGCATTGCCGGGAGTTGGAATTAGAATGAAATCTGAACCGAAACCCAAGGTGCCGCCGGTATCAGGCGGGGCCGGAGAAGCCCTCGTTACTCACAGATATTGGCCGTCCCTTTGGGGATCGGGAGGTACGAGCCGGCTCTCCACGGCCGGCCTTGAAAGCCTTTCTTGCATCTCCCGCAGTCCGGCCCCGTCGTGTTGTGCTCACACTCGCAACTCAGCTTCCCCTTCTCCAGGACACAGTTGTTGGCGTGAAGATTGCACTTACACCTGGCAAAAAAACAAGGGGACAAGCTGGTTTAAAATGACCCCGAGCAGCTCCGTTACACACCGGACTCTCTGCTCCGGGGCTCAGCTCTCCCTTTACCAGCTTAGGTTCCTGGTGTCTCCATCACAGGAAGGTCCTGGATCCCAGTTCAAGGTCATTGCAGAATTTTAAACTGATGCAAACCCCTTCCTGCAGAACATGGGCAGCCTGTGATCCCCTCACACAGTCTCCCCTTTCCCCAAACTGGACCCAGTGACAAGATCTCAGGCCCGAACTGCACAGGACGACAAACCCAGTACAGAGTGATTCCCAGCACGGGGCAGTTCCCAGCACGGGGCAGTTCCCAGCACAGGACTATTTCCAGCACAGGACTGTTTCCAGCACAGGGCAGTTCCCAGCACAGGGCAGTTCCCAGCACAGGGCAGTTCCCAGCACAGGGCAATTCCCAGCACAGGGAAATTCCCAGCACAGAGCAATTCCCAGCACAGGGCAATTCCCAGCACAGGGCAATTCCCAGCACAGGGCAATTCCCAGCACAGGGCAATTCCCAGCACAGGGCAATTCCCAGCACAGGGCAATTCCCAGCACAGGGCAATTCCCACTGACTGGAGCAGCAGAGACCAGGAACATGGGTCAACCCTAAAAAGAGAAAGAACTCCCATTTCTACAGAGCCTTTCGCCACCTCAGGACGTCCCAAAGTGCTTTACAGCCAATTAAGTAAATTTGAAGTGTAGTCACTGTTGTAATGTAGGAAACACAGCAGCCAATTTACGCACAGCAAGATCCCACAAACAGCAATGTGATATTGAGATCTCGCCTCTGAGTCAGAAGGTCATAAGTTCAAGCCCCGCTCCAGAGACTTGAGCAAATAATCCAGGCCGGCACTCCCCGGTGTCAGTATTATGGTCATTACTGAGGGAGTGCTGCACTGTCGGATGGTTATTACTGAGGGAGTGCTGCACTGTCGGAGATGCTGTCTTTTGGAAGAGATGTTAACCCGAGGTGGGGGTAAAAGATCCTCGGGTCTTGAGGGAAGTGGCAGTGGGGATTGTGGATGCTTTGGTAATAATTTTCCAAAATTCTCTGGACTCGGCAAAGGTCCCGGCAGATTGGAAAACTGAAAATGTAACACCCTTATTTAAAAAGGTAGTAGGCAGAAGGCTGGAAATTATAGACCAGTTAGCCTAACATCTGTGGTGGGTAAAATTTTGGAGTCTATTATTAAGGAGACAGTAGCAGAACATTTGGACAAACATAATTTAATAGGACAAAGTCAGCATGGCTTTACGAAGGGGAAGTCATGTCTGACAAATCTGCTTGAGTTCTTTGAGGACATAATGTACAGGGTGGATAAAGGGGAACCAGTGGACGTAGTGTATTTAGACTTCCAGAAGGCATTCGACAAGGTGCCACATAAAAGATTATTGCTCAAGATAAAGAATCACTGGATTGGGGGTAATATTCTGGCATGGGTGGAGGATTGGTTATCTAACAGGAAGCAGAGAGTTGGGATAAATGGTTCATTCTCGGACTGGCAACCAGTAGCCAGTGGTGTTCCGCAGGGGTCGGTGCTGGGTCCCCAACTCTTTACAATCTATATTAACGATTTGGAGGAGGGGACCGAGTGCAACATATCGAAGTTTGCAGATGATACAAAGATGGGAGGGAAAGTAGAGAGTGAGGAGGACATAAAAAACCTGCAGGGGGATTTTGACAGGCTGGGTGAGTGGGCGGAGATTTGGCAGATGCAATACAATATTGGAAAATGTGAGGTTATGCACTTTGGCAGGAAAAACCAGAGAGCAAGTTATTTTCTTGATGGCAAGAGACTGGAAAGTACTGCAGTACAAAGGGATCTGGGGGTCCAAGTGCAAGAAAATCAAAAGGTTAGTATGCAGGTGCAGCAGCTGATCAAGAAGGCCAACGGAATGTTGGCGTTTATCGCTAGGGGGATAGAATATAAAAACAGGGAGGTATTGCTGCAGTTATATAAGGTATTGGTGAGACCGCACCTGGAATACTGCATACAGTTTTGGTGTCCATACTTAAGAAAAGACATACTTGCTCTCGAGGCAGTACAAAGAAGGTTCACTCGGTTAATCCCGGGGATGAGGAGAGGTTGAGTCGATTGGGACTCTACTCATTGGAGTTCAGAAGAATGAGAGGCGATCTTATTGAAACATATAAGATTGTGAAGGGGCTTGATCGGGTGGATGCGGTAAGGATGTTCCCAAGGATGGGTGAAACTAGAACTAGGGGGCATAATCTTAGAATAAGGGGCTGCTCTTTCAAAACTGAGATGAGGAGAAACTTCTTCACTCAGAGGGTGGTGGGTCTGTGGAATTTGCTGCCCCAGGAAGCTGTGGAAGGTACATCATTGAACAAATTCAAAGCAGAAATAGACAGTTTCCAAGAAGTGAAGGGAATTAGGGGTTACGGGGAGCGGGCAGGAAATTGGACATGAATTTAGATTTGAGGTTAGGATCAGATCAGCCATGATCTTATTAAATGGCGGAGCAGGCTCGAGGGGCCGATTGGCCTACTCCTGCTCCTATTTCTTATGTTATGTTCTTATGTTCTTATCCCACAGCCATTATTTCAAAGAAGAGCGGGGGAGTTCTCCCCGGTGTCCTGACCAATGTTTATCCACCAACCAACATCATGAAACAGATTATTTGGTCATTATCACATTGAAGAGGGTTTAGTCGCTGTGATGGGAGTTTACAGTTTCTGGGGAAGGTCGGTCTGGGATCACCTCCTTGTGAAATATATATTTTAATGTTCTAAAGGACACAATCGCATCCCTGACATTAACAGTGAGTGTGATGAAGATTTCCCTTTAGTAAATACGATGTGGAAAGGCCCAGTGTGTTGTGAGGGTTTCTGTGTTGTAAAGTGTGAGATCGCTGGTCTCGGGGATTCTGTGCTAACAGCATCGGGCCGCTGTTTAACTCACTGGGAAGGTGAAGCTTCAAAATCTGCAGATTGGTCCTCACACATTCAGCACATTTGCTGTTCTCGGCACTTTTTGCTGAACTAAGCAGAAACCCAGACAGTTCCTTGGAGGCAAATTAACCTCAGCGTAAACATTTTCCTGTTCCTGTTCTCTAATTAGTGTCTGAAGATTCTCCTGGACTAAAAGCTCGAGTGAGTCTCCCAGATGCTGAGTGTAGAATTTCTCATCTACAGGCTGCCCCCCGGTGACATCATCTGAAAACACAACGTCAGGTTCCACATGTACACTGACGACACCCAGCTCTACCTCACCCCCACCTCTCTCGACCCCTCCACTCTCTCTGATTTGTCACGCTGCTTTTCCAACAGCCAGTACTGGAGGAGCACAAATTTCCTCCAATTAAATATTGGGAAGACCGAAGCCATTGTCTTCAGTCCCCGCCTCAAACTCCGTTCCCCAGACACCGACTCCATCCCTCTCCCCGGCCACAGTCTGAGGCTAACTCTGCTGCCCGTATCCTAACTCGCACCAAGTCCCGTTCTCCCATCACCCCCGTGCTCGCTGACCTACATTGGCAACGCCTCGATTTTAAAATTCTCATCCTTGTTTTCAAATCCCTCCATGGCCTCGCCTCTCCCTATCTCTGTAACCTCCTCCAGCCCGACAACCCTCCGAGATCTCTCCAATTCTGGCCTCTTACGCATCCCCAATTTTAATCGCTCCACCAATGGCAGCCGTGCCTTGAGCTGTCTAGGCCCGAAGGTCTGGAAATCCCTCCCGAAACCTCGCGACCTCTCCACCTCTCTCTCCTTCTTTAAGACGCTCCTTAAAACCTCCCTCTTTGACCGAGCTTTTGCTCACCTGTCCCTATATTTCCAGATGTGGCTCAGTGTCAAATTTTGTTTGATAATCGCTCCTGTGAAGCGCCTTGGGATGATTTACTACGTTAAAGGGGCTATGTAAATGCAAGTTGTTGTTCTTATTGATGATAGTATTCCCTCCAGATGTTAGCCCTGATAGAATGCCCTCCAGATGTCAATTGATAGTATATCCCAGATGTTTGCCCTGATGGACCATCCCCCAGATGTTTGCCCTGATGGACCGTCCCCCAGATGTTTGCCCTAATGGACCGTCCCCCAGATGTTTGCCCTGATAGACTATCCCCCAGATGTTTGTCCTGATACAGCGCCCCCTGGATGTGAAGTGTGGGATCAGTGACCCTGAGCAGAGGTGACGAGGAGCTCTCACCGTCCGTGAATCTCCACGTTGGAGATGGCGTAGAAGTATTTGGAGAGGTTGAGCTGGTCGACGCTGGTGGCCCCGGTGGCCGGCCGGAGCAGCCTGACCCTCAGGTCGGTCAGGGTGAAGAAGTCCCTCAGGTCCTTGGTGGTGTCCAGCTGGCCGTAGAGCGAGGCCATGTTGCGGAGAAGGGGCCCCCCGAACAGGGCGAACCGCTCCCTGATCTCGAAGCGGACCGTCTTGTCCACCTTCCACACGTAGCCCCTGGAGTACTCCTCCGTGCAGATGATGTCCAGCACCGAGGCTGGGCTCAGATCCCGGACCGTTCTCCGCTCCATCCCGAAGGAGTTGAGGCAGTCGGCAGCGTAGAACTGGTAGGGCTGCCACGTCCGGCCGTGGTCCAGAGATTTCTCCAGGACCATCTGCTCCGGCCGGCCCGACTCGAAGGTGATGACGATAGTCTTGCCCCAGGACAGGGTGATATTGACCAGGAGGGGCTCGGGGAAACTCCTCCAGGAGACGCTTTGCCAAAAGGTGTTTGGGATCCTGCCCTCGTGATCCAGCATCAGCTCGGGGGGGTGTGCGAGCTCGGGCGTGCGAGCGTCACACTCGTTGTTGCACATGTAGGGGTTCTCCTGGAAATGGGCACAGAGCAACACGGGTTAGATACAGAGCTAGGCCCCATCGACACTGTCCCATCAAACACTCCCAGGGCAGGTACAGCATGGGTTAGATACAGAGTAAAGCTCCCTCTACACTGTCCCATCAAACACTCCCAGGGCAGGTACAGCATGGGTTAGATACAGAGTAAAGCTCACTCTACACTGTCCCATCAAACACTCCCAGGGCAGGTACAGCACGGGTTAGATACAGAGTAAAGCTCACTCTACACTGTCCCATCAAACACTCCCAGGGCAGGTACAGCACGGGTTAGATACAGAGTAAAGCTCCCTCTACACTGTCCCATCAAACACTCCCAGGGCAGGTACAGGGTTAGATACAGAGTAAAGCTCTCTCTACACTGTCCCATCAAACACTCCCAGGGCAGGTACAGCACAGGTTAGATACAGAGTAAAGCTCCCTCTACACTGTCCCATCAAACACTCCCAGGGCAGGTACAGCACGGGTTAGATACAGAGTAAAGCTCCCTCTACACTGTCCCATCAAACACTCCCAGGGCAGGTACAGGGTTAGATACAGAGTAAAGCTCTCTCTACACTGTCCCATCAAACACTCCCAGGGCAGGTACAGCACAGGTTAGATACAGAGTAAAGCTCCCTCTACACTGTCCCATCAAACACTCCCAGTGCAGGTACAGCACGGGTTAGATACAGAGTAAAGCTCTCTCTACACGGTCCCATCAAACACTCCCAGGGCAGGTACAGCACAGGTTAGATACAGAGTAAAGCTCCCTCTACACTGTCCCATCAAACACTCCCAGGGCAGGTACAGCACGGGTTAGATACAGAGTAAAGCTCTCTCTACACGGTCCCATGAAACACTCCCAGGGCAGGTACAGCACAGGTTAGATACAGAGTAAAGCTCCCTCTGCACTGTCCCATCAAACACACCCAGGGCAGGTACAGGATTAGATACAGAATAAAGCTCCCTCTGCACTGTCCCATCAAACACTCCCAGGGCAGGTACAGGATTAGATACAGAGTAAAGCTCCCTCTACACTGTCCCATCAAACACTCCCAGGGCAGGTACAGCACGGGTTAGATACAGAGTAAAGCTCCCTCCACACTGTCCCACATCAAACACTCCCTGGGCAGGTACAGCACGGGTTAGATACAGAGTAAAGCTCCCTCTACACTGTCCCATCAAACACTCTCAGGGCAGGTACAGCACGGGTTCGATACAGAGTAAAGCTCCCTCCACACTGTCCCATCAAACACTCCCAGGGCAGGTACAGCATGGGTTAGATCCAGAGTTCAGCTCCCTCTACACTGTCCCATCAAACACTCCCAGGGCAGGTACAGCACGGGTTAGATACAGAGTAAAGCTCCCTCTACACTGTCCCATCAAACACTCCCAGGGCAGGTACAGGACAGGTTCGATACAGAGTAAAGCTCCCTCGACACTGTCCCATCAAACACTCCCAGGGCAGGTACAGGACAGGTTAGATACAGAGTAAAGCTCCCTCGACACTGTCCCATCAAACACTCCCAGGGCAGGTACAGCACGGGTTAGATACAGAGTAAAGCTCCCTCGACACTGTCTTGAAATCCAGGAATATCGATCCACTCTAATTTTCTCAGGGATAAGTTTTGATTAAACTGTACGCGCTCCATCTCACTGCACTCTGTGCTGGACGGTTAGACAGCTGGTTAATTATATCGCTGTAGTGTTGAGGAATGATTCTCGCTCTGTCTAACTAAAAATAGCTTCACACCTCTAAAATATTTAGAGACCTGAATTGTAAAACTACACAGGAATTGGAAACACAACTGTAAGATCCCACCTTATCCTCACTGGGGGTGATTCCCCGTCACTGGGGGTGATTCCCCGTCACTGGCGGTGATTCCCCGTCACTGGGGGTGATTCCCCGTCACTGGGGGTGATTCCCCGTCACTGGCGGTGATTCCCCGTCACTGGGGGTGATTCCCCGTCACTGGGGGTGATTCCCCGTCACTGGGGGTGATTCCCCGTCACTGGGGGTGATTCCCCGTCACTGGGGTTGATTCCCTGTCACTGTGCAGTTTGTTGTATCAGAATTCGGAATATCTGGATCACAGAATTTATCATCGGCCAATTTCTCAGGAATGTTGTTCTGAAAGAATCATTTGTGTTTATTAATTCTCGGGATGTGGGCGTCGCTGGCGAGGCCGGTATTTATTGCCCAAAAGGAGAGCGAGAGAGAAAGGAGGAGAGTTTTCCGGGCGGAATGATCGAGGGGCAGTTGTCTTTTTACAGTCCGTTGTTAAAACAATCCCTTATTTCCGATCAGGCCATAATCCTGGGCTCTGGGTGTCAGACCACAGCCCAGCCTGTGGTCCTAATGATGCTTTATCTGCGGCTGGTTTGCGAGGAAGCAGTCGGAGATGGCAGGGCTCCCTCGGGCTCACTTCAGGTCAGGGTCCTTCCGCAGTGAAGCAGCGACAGAGACAGCGGCAGCTCCACATATTTCACACAAGGTGCGTTTCGGGAATGAGTCGACGGCCCGCAGACAATCAGAGGTCACACATCAGCTTTTATGTGGGTCGTATTCTCCCATCACAATGTTCCCAGATTCTCTGATGATTCCGACAGCCGGGTGAAGGACAGACGAGGCCTCAGAGAGGGTGCAGAGGAGATTTACCAGAATGGTAACAGGGATGAGGGACTTCAGTTATGTGGAGAGACTGGAGAAGCTGGGGTTGTTCTCCTCAGAGTAGAGAAGGTGGACGGGAGATTTAATAGAGGTGTTCAAAATTATGAAGGGCTTTGATAAAGTAAATAAGGAGAAACTGTTTCCAGTGGCAGGAGGGTCGGTAACCAGAGGACACAGATTTAAGGTAATTGGCCAAAAAACCAGAGGGGAGATGTGGAGAATTTTTTTCGCAGCGAGTTGTTGTGATCTGGAATGCGCTGCCTGAAAGGACGGTGGAAGCAGATTCAATAATAACTTTCAAAAGGGAATTGGATAAATACTTGAAAAGGAAAAATCTGCAGAACTATGGGGAAAGAGCGGGGGAGTGGGACTAATTGGATAGATCTTTCAAAGAGCCGGCACAGGCATGATGGGCTGAATGGCCTCCTGTGCTGTAAGGTTCTACGATTCTCTGATTATAAGACGGGATGGTGTGTGACTCGGAGGGGAACTTGGAGGTGACGGTGTTCCCATGCACCTGCTGCCCTTGTCCTTCTCGGTGGTGGAGGTGGTGGGTTTGGGAGGTGCTGTCGAAGAAGCCTTGGCGAGTTGCTGCAGTGCATCCTGTGGATGGGACACACTGATAACATCGGCAACACAGAATCAGGCCAACATCCTTTTCCAAATGATCACACAGCTCGCCTGTTAGACCGCAATCTTCAGAAAGTGGCTGTTGCAGCAATCAATAAAACTAATGTGTGAGAAAGATGGAGAGGGGGCCGTATACAGAGAGAATCGAGATTAATGAATCTACAATTCTCACAGCATCTTTCTAAAGGCACTGACTAAAGCTGGATAATAGAGATTAACAAGAGAAATTAAAGATAGTGTTAAATCAAATAAAGAGGCAGAGAAAGACACCAGAAAAAGCAGTAAGCCTGAGGATTGGGAGCATTTTAGAATTCAGCAAAGGAGGACCAAGAAATTGATAAAGAGGGAAAATAGAATATGAGAGTAAACTAGCGAGAAACATACAAACGGACTGTAAAAGCTTCTATAGGTATGTGGAAAGGAAAAGACTGGCGAAGGCAAATGTGGGTCCCTTATACACAGAGAGGGGAGAATTTATAATGGGGGATAAGGAAATGGCAGAGAAATTAAACAAATACTTTGTGTCTCTTCATGGAAGAAGACATAAAAAACCTCCCAGAAATACTAGAGATCCAAGGGTCTGGTGAGAATGAGGAACTGAAAGAAATTAGTATTAGTAAAAAAATAGTATTAGAGAAATTAATGGGACTGAAAGTCAATAAATCCCAAGGACCTGATGATCTCCATCCCAGGGTTTTGAAAGAGGTAGCGACAGAGATAGTGGATGCATTGGTTGTCATCTTCCAAAATTCGATAGATTCTGGAATGGTTCCTGCAGATTGGAGGGTGGCAAATGTAACCCCACTATTTAAGAAAGGAGGAAGAGAGAAAACAGGGAATTACAGACCTGTTAGCCTGACAACAGTAGTAGGGAAAATGCTAGAATCTATTATAACGGATGTGATAACAGGACACTGAGAAAATAATAATAGGATTTGGCAGAGTCAACGTGGATTTATGAAAGGCCGAAAGGGAAATCATGTTTGACAAACCTATTGGAGTTCTTTGAGGATGTAACTAGTAGAATAGATAAAGGGGAACCAGTGGATGTGGTGTATTTGGATTTTCAGAAGGCTTTCGATAAGGTCCCACACAGGAGGTTGGTGAACAAAGTTAAAGCACATGGAATTGGGGGTAATTTACTGGCATGGATTGAGAATTCGTTAACAGAGAGTAGGAATAAACGGGTCTTTTTCAGGTTGGCAGACTGTGACTAGTGGGGTACCACAGGGATCGGTGCTTGGGCCCCAGCTATTCACAATCTCTATCAATGATTTGGACGCGGGGACCAAATGTAATATTTCCAAGTTTGCTGATGACACAAAACTAGGTGGGAATGTGAGTTGTGAGGAGGATGCAAAGAGGCTTCAAGGGGGTATCGACAGGCTAAGTGAGTGGGCAAGAACATGGCAGATGGAATATAATGTGGAAAAATGTGAAGTTATCCAGTTTGGTAGGAAAAACAGAAATGCAGAGTATTTTTTAAATGGTAAGAGATTGGGAAATGTTGATGTTCAAAGGGACCTGGGTGTCCTTGTACATGAGTCACTGAAAGCTAACATGCAGGTGCAGCAAGCAATTCGGAAGGCAAATGGTATGTTGGCCTTTATTACAAGAGGATTTGAGTACAGGAGTAAAGATGTCTTACTGCAATTATATAGGCCTTGGTGAGACCGCACCTGGAGTATTGTGTACAATTTTGGTCTCCTTACCTAAGAAAGGATATACTTGCCATAGGTTCACCAGACTGATTCCTGGGATGGCGAGATTGTCGTATGAGGAGAGATTGAGTAGACGAGGCCTGTATTCTCGAGAGTTTGGAAGAATGAGAGGTGATCTCATTGAAAGTTGCAAAGTTCTTACAGGGCTCGACAGGGTAGATGCAGGGAGGATGTTTCCCCCGGCTGGAGAGTCTAGAACCAGGAGTCACAGTGTCAGAATAAGGGGTCGGCCATTTAGGACTGAGATGAGGAGAAATTTCTTCACTCAGAGGGTGGTGAATGTTTAGAATTCTCTACCCCAGAGGGCTGTGGAGGCTCAGTCATTGAGTACATTCAAAACAGAGATCGATAGATTTCTAGTCATGATGTGGAGATGCCGGTGATGGACTGGGGTTGACAATTGTAAACAATTTTACAACACCAAGTTATAGTCCAGCAATTTTATTTTAAATTCACAAGCTTTCGGAGATTTTCTCCTTCCTCAGGCAAATGTTTCATTTGCCTGAGGAAGGAGAAAATCTCCGAAAGCTTGTGAATTTAAAATAAAATTGCTGGACTATAACTTGGTGTTGTAAAATTGTTTACGATAGATTTCTAGATATTAAAGGCATCAAGGGATGTGGGGATGGTGTAGGAAAATGGCATTGAGATCGAAGATCAGCCATGATCTTGTTGAATGGTGGGGCAGGCTCAAGGGGCCGAATGGCCTACTCCTGCTCCTATTTCTTATGTTCTTATTAATGAATCTACAATTCTCACAGCATCTTTCCAAAGGCACTGACTAAAGCTGGATATTGGAATCGATTATTTTAATGTCTGTATTTAGAATGAAACGAGTGTCCATTAGTAACAGAATCCTAAAGCTGTCAAAAGTATGAATGAATAATCACACTGTCCAGATGTTAAGTGCTCCTGAATTGCCGTGTCCTCGGTACATAATTAACAGCCCCTTGTCCCAGTGCTACAACTCACCATTCTATGGAATGACAGTGTGTAAACGGTGAGGAAACTCGAGGGGCAATCAGTGGTGGGAGTTCAGTGTGAAACCACAGCGGGAGTGAAGAGAGAGACTGAGCGACTGTCTCTCTCCACCACTCGCTCGAGCTCTCTCTGATTCTCACATTTCTGGACCAGGTTTCTTGTTTACTGTTCCACTGCACCATCCATGCCTTTCTCACCTCCAGGCTCGACTATTCCAATACTCTCCTGCCCGGCCTCCCACCGTCCACCCTCCGTAAACTTCAGCTCATCCAAAACTCTGCCTCCCGTATCCTAACTCGCCCGTTCACCCATCACCCCTGTGCTCACTGACCCACATTGGCTCCCAGTCCAGCAATGCCTCGATTTTAAAATTCTTATCCTCGTGTTCAAATCCCTCCATGGCCTCGCCCCTCCCTATCTCTGTAACCTCCTCCAGTCCTACAACCCTCCGAGATCTCTGCACTCCTCCAATTCTGGCCTCTTGTGCATCCCCGATTTTCATCACCCCACCATTGGCGGCCGTGCCTTCAGCTGCCTGAGCCCAAAGCTCTGGAATTCCCTCCCTAAACTGCTCCGCCTCTCCACCTCTCTCTCCTCCTTTAAGACGCTCCTTAAAACCTGCTTCTTTGACCAAGCTTTTGGTCACCTGTGCTAATATCTCCTTGTGTGACTCGGTGTTAAGTTTTGTCCGATTACGCTCCTGTGAAGCACCTTGGGACGTTTTACTACGTTAAAGGCGCTATATAAATGCAAGTAGTTGTTGTTGAAACAGTAATTAAAGATCACCACACAGCCCAGGGAGGGAGAGAAACAACAGGCTCCTGCTCTGTGCAGCTGCATCAACGTGGGAAGGGAAGATATTTCAATACACGGATCATATATTCCAGGAACTGTTCCTGCCACACTGGAGTGTAAACGGAGCATCTTATGAATCATTGTTACTTCTCCAAATCCACTCACCACTTGACATTTATTTCAGGGCTTTAAGTGTTTCTATCTTGGATTTACAATGTGTTGTGTGAGTAACAGCCTGTCATTCTCACTAACTAAACCTCTCGCTATCTGCACGGTTCAGTCCCCTGGTTAATTATGTTAATTAGGGTATTATTAAGTACAGGAGTTAGTGGCTCCATAAAGTACAATCCCACAGATTGCGGTCACTCCCCATCGCCAAGTAATCAGCTCCTTTGTTACAGTTAATTTTAGAGCAGAGTTGCTCAGTTTGGAGGTTAATGATCGGACAGAGAATAAAATGAGCAGCGTTTAGTGTCCCAGAGAGGAGCTGAAATATTCTCCAGTAATCTCGACAGGACAGAGGCAGCGAGAGGATAAAACGGGTCAGAAATTCACCCCCATCCTTTTATACTGTCTGAGGGTTAAAGAGACAATAAATCAGACTCCAAACCTGGAGACTTTTACACCGACTCATTTACAAAACCCCCAACAGCAAATGGAAATCCTGCTATTAATTATGGGGATGTCTCACTTTTTCATCAATTTGACTATTTTAGGGGATCGATTGTTTCTGATAAATACAGTTCAGAAAGTGAATTAAAGGATCATTTAGAGGGTTTTTTTTTATCTTCTTTGCCTGATCTCAATCTCATGCTTCTGTCAAACGATCAGCGATTAATCGTTCCTTCAGATCCCAATATCAGGAATACTCTCTGTCCCCTCCCCTCCAATGGGTACCCTCCCTCTCTCCCCCTCCTCCAATGGGTACCCTCCCTCTCTCCCCTCCTCCAATGGGTACCCTCCCTCTCTCCCCCTCCTCCAATGGATACCTTCCCTCTCTCCCCTCCTCCAATGGGTACCCTCTCTCTCTCTCCCCTCCACCAATGGGTACCCTCCCTCTCTCCCCCCTCCACCAATGGGTACCTTCCCTCTCTCTCCCGTCCTCCAATGGGTACCCTCTCTTTCCCCTCCTCCAATGGGTACCCTCTCTCCCCCTCCTCCAATGGGTACCCTCCCTCTCTCCCCTCCTCCAATGGGTACCCTCCCTCTCTCCCCCTCCTCCAATGGGTACCTTCCCTCTCTCCCCTCCTCCAATGGGTACCCTCTCTCTCTCTCCCCTCCACCAATGGGTACCCTCCCTCTCTCTCCCCTCCACCAATGGGTACCTTCCCTCTCTCTCCCGTCCTCCAATGGGTACCCTCTCTTTCCCCTCCTCCAATGGGTACCCTCTCTCTCTCTCCCCTCCACCAATGGGTACCTTCCCTCTCTCTCCCGTCCTCCAATGGGTACCCTCTCTTTCCCCTCCTCCAATGGGTACCCTCTCTCTCTCTCCCCTCCCCCTCAATGGGTACCCTCCCTCTCTCTCCCATCCTCCAATGGGTACCCTCCCTCTCTCTCCCGTCCTCCAATGGGTACCCTCTCTCTCTCCCCTCCTCCAATGGGTACCCTCCCTCTCTCTCCCCTCCTCCAATGGGTACCCTCCCTCTCTCTCCCCTCCTCCAATGGGTACCCTCCCTCTCTCTCCCCTCCTCCAATGGGTACCCTCCCTCTCTCTCCCCTCCTCCAATGGGTACCCTCCCTCTCTCTCCCCTCCTCCAATGGGTACCCTCTCTCTCCCCTCCTCCAGTGACCCTCGGGATCACCGGTCCAGGCCTCGGGATCACCGGTCCAGGCCTCGGGATCACCGGTCCAGGCCTCGGGATCACCGGTCCAGGCCTCGGGATCACCGGTCCAGGCCTCGGGATCACCGGTCCAGGCCTCGGGATCACCGGTCCAGGCCTCGGGATCACTGGTCCACCACATTCCTCCAATTCTGGCCTCTTATTCATCCCCGATATTCATCACCCCACCATTGGCGGCCGTGCCTTCAGATGCCTGGGCCCTAAACTATGCAATTCCCTCCCTAAACCTCTCCACCTCTCTCCCCTCCTTTAAGATGCTCCATAAAACCTACCTCTTCACCTGTCCTAATATCTCCTTATGTGGCTCGATGCATCTGTACACGACAGGAAGTGGATGTGAAGCTGCAACAATCAAGAACCTGAACACCAACCAGGATAAAGCAGTCCGTTCGATCGGCAGCCCATCCCCCACCTTAAACACCCACTCCCTCCCCCGCCTTAAACACCCACTCCCTCCCCCACCTTAAACACCCGCTCCCACCCCCGCCTTAAACACCCGCTCCCTCCCCCGCCTTAAACACCCGCTCCCTCCCCCGCCTTAAACACCGGCTCCCTCCCCCGCCTTAAACACCGGCTCCCTCCCCCACCTTGAACACCCACTCCCTCCCCCACCTTGAACACCCACTCCCTCCCCCACCTTAAACACTCTCTCCCTCCCCCACATTAAACACCCGCTCCCTCCCCCACATTAAACACCCGCTCCCTCCCCCACCTTGAACACCCACTCCCTCCCCCACCTTAAACACTCTCTCCCTCCCCCACATTAAACACCCGCTCCCTCCCCCACATTAAACACCCGCTCCCTCCCCCACCTTAAACACCCACTCCCTCCCCCGTCTTAAACACCCACTCCCTCCCCCACCTTAAACACCCACTCCCTCCCCCACTGGCGCACTGTGTCTGCAGTGTGTCCCATCCACAGGATGCACTGCAGTAACTCGCCAAGGCTTCTTCGACTGCACCTCCCAAACCCACCACCTCCACCACCTGGAAGGACAAGGGCAGCAGGTGCATGGGAACACCGTCACCTCCAAGTTCCCCTCCGAGTCACACACCATCCCGACTTGGACATATATCGGCCGTTCCTTCATCGTCACTGGGTCCAAATCCTGGAACTCCCGACCGAACAGCACTGTGGGAGAACCTTCACCACACGGACTGCAGCGGTTCAAGAAGAAGGCCCATCACCACCTTCTCAAGGGGCAACTCGGGATGGGCAATAAATGCCGGCCTTGCCAGCAACGCCCACATCCCCAGAATGAATTATAAAAACACTCTGTGTACATGAAAACATTACAAGATATTTATGGAGTGAGTCCGTCAGCAGCTGCACACAGACCTGATTCTAACCGGACGGTGTTTTCAGAGGCTGTTTCCAGATGTTGAGGTAATGACTGACTGACCTTGTGACCCTGTCATCAGGGGATGGATTTTTCTATCGACCAGTTTGAATGATGAGGAGTCTCGGGGCCGTCTCCTGTTATTCTCTGTTTCCCGTTCTCTGTATTGCCCACATTCATATTTAATTATAAACACAGATAGAGACAGACAGGCAAGGTCATGGGTACAAGGCCCACTCCAGAGACTCGAGCACATAATCCAGGCCGACACTCGCAGTGCAGTACTGAGGGAGTGCTGCACTGTCGGAGGGTCAGTACTGAGGGAGTGCCACACTGCCGGAGGGTCAGTACTGAGGGAGTGCTGCACTGTCGGAGGGTCAGTACTGAGGGAGTGCTGCACTGTCGGAGGGTCAGTACTGAGGGAGTGCTGCACTGTCGGAGGGTCAGTACTGAGGGAGTGCTGCACTGTCGGAGGGTCAGTACTGAGGGAGTGCTGCACTGTCGGAGGGGCAGTACTGAGGGAGTGCTGCACTGTCGGAGGGTCAGTACTGAGGGAGTGCTGCACTGTCGGAGGGTCAGTACTGAGGGAGTGCTGCACTGTCGGAGGAGGGTCTGTACTGAGGGAGTGCTGCACTGTTGGAGGGTCAGTACTGAGGGAGTGCTGCACTGTCGGAGGTGCCGTCCTTCAGATGAGACATTAAACCGAGGCCCCGTCTGCCCTCTCAATTGGGTGTAAAAGATCCCACAGCCACTATTCGAAGTAGAGATGGGGAGTTCACCCCGGTGTCGAGGTCAATATTAATTCCTCAACCAACATCACTGAAACAGATTATCTGCTCATTATCACATTGCTGTTAATGATACCGGGGCTAAAAGGGTTAAATTATGAGGACAGGTTGCAAAACTTGTTTTGTTTCCCTCGAGTTTGGAAGGTTGAGGGATGATCTAATCGAGGTGATTAAAATGATAAAAAAGGGTCTGATAGGGTCGATAGAGAGAAACTATTTCCTCTGGTGGGAGAGTCCAGAACAAGGGGGAATAATCTTAAAATTAGAGCTCGGCCGTTCAGGGGTGATGTCAGGAAGCATTTCTTCACACAAAGGGGAGTGGAAATCTGGAACTCTCTCCCCCAAAAGGCTGTGGATGCTGGGGGTCAATTGGAGCTTTCAGGACTGATATCAATAGATTTTTGTTGGGTGAGGGTATCGAGGGATACGGAGCAAAGGCGGGTAAATGGGGTTGGATATAGATCAGACGTGATCTAATTGAATGGCGGAACAGGCTCAAGGGGCTGAATGGCCTCCTCCTGTTCCTATGTAACAAGCTCGAGGGGCTGAATGGCCTGGTCCTGTTCCTATGTAATTTGAGGGGCTGAATGGCCTCCTGCTTGTTTAATATTTGCTGGAGATTCTCATTCTTTCTCCAGTCAGGTTTCCGTTCTCTTGAAACCTCCCTGTGCTCGGCTCATTACTGAAATGTTCAAACACAAACACCAGGTGCAGAGTTCTGGGTTTCATTAACTTGAACAAACATTCATTTCCACCGGCTCAGATTCTCTGTAATTAAATTTCGACGCTTAGAATCCCATCGAGCTCCCTGGGAAGATGTGGACTTAAAACATCGTTCGTTTATTAAATTCATTCTGGGGATGTGGGCGTCGCTGGCAAGGCCGGCATTTATTGCCCATCCCTAGTCGCCCTGAGAAGGTGGTGCTGGGCCTTCTTCTTGAACCACTGGGAGCGGGTTTGATACAAACTGAGTGTCTTGCTCGGCCACTTCAGAGGGAGGTTAAGGGTCAACCACGTTGGTGTGGGACTGGAGTCACATATAGGCCCAGACCGGGTAAGGACGGCTGGTTTCCTTCCCTAAAGGACATTAGTGAACCGGTTGGGTTTTTACGACAATCTGACAGTTTCATGGTCACTTTTACTGAGACCAGATTTTTATTTCCAGATTTATTTAAACTGAATAAAAATATACGGGATTCTGGGCTTTATAAACAGAGGCAGTGAGGACAAAAGCAAGGAAGTTATGGTAAACTTCTATCAATCACTGGTCAGGCCTCAGCTGGAGTATTGTGTCCAATTCTGGGCACCGCACTTTAGGAAGGATGTCAAGGCCTTGGAGAGGGTGCAGAGGAGATTTACCCGAATGGTCCCAGGGATGAGGGACTTCCGTTAATGTGGAGAGACTGGAGAAGCTGGGATTGTTCTCCTCAGAGCAGAGAAGGTTAAGGGGAGATTTAATCGAGGTGTTCAAAATCATGAAGGGTTTTGATCGAGTAAATAAGGAGAAACTGTTTCCAGTGGCAGGAGGGTCGGTAACCAGAGGACACAGATTTAAGGTAATTCGCAAAAGAACCAGAGGGGAGATGAGGAGAAGTTTTTTTATGCAGTGAGTTGTTCTGATCTGGAATGCGCTGCCTGAAAGGGCGGTGGATGCAGATTCAATAATAACTTTCAAAAGGGAATTGGATAAATACTTGAAACGGAAAAATTTACAGGACTATGGGGAAAGAGCAGGGGAGTGGGACTGATTGGATAGGTCTTTCAAAGAGCCGGTACAGGCACGATGGGCCGAATGGCCTCCTTCTGTGCTGTAAGATTCTACGATTCTATGAATTGAAATTCTCAAACTGCCCATGGTGGGATTTGAACTCACGATCTCTGGATTATTCGGCCAATAACAGGCTTGATGGACCAGCTGGTCCTTTCCTGCCCGTCATTTCCATGTTTGTAACATAATCACCACATCACCGGACCCCTTTTCTGGGAGAAATTTCTGGAGAACACGGAACCGAATCACTTGACTCGGCTCAAAGAAGAGAAGCCGACACTTCCCGTTAACATTCTCCAGCTGTCGAGACTCGCTGGGATTTTCATAATTGGTGCTCGGATTTAGAAATAATTGGCTGTCAGACTTTTAGCCGAGTGAGTCACACAGACTGTGTTTCTCCAGAAGTAGTGATGTTCCTCCCTTTAAGTCGACAGTTCGAGCAAACCTCACAACACAGGTAGAGAATTCGCTGAGACAAGGATTCCTGGTTAATCACATCCTCCTTCAAACTCATGGACAGTGAGTGAATTTAAAGGGAGCAAAATAGTGAAGTAATCCCATCACTTTATAAATCATTGGTGCGACCGCACGTAGAATAAAGTGTACAGCTCATAGAATACAGTGTACAGCTCATAGAATACAATGTACAGTTCACAGAATACCGTGTACAGATCTTCGAATAACCATGTACAGATGTTAGAACACCGTGTACAGATGCTAGAACACTGTGTACAGATGTTAGAACACCGTGGCAGTTCTGGTCACCACAGTACAAAAAGGATATTGCAGCTATTGAAAGGATTCAGAATGATTGAGGGGATGGAGGGATTGGATTATGAGGAGCGATTATGTCAATTGGGAATATTCTCACTGGGAAAGAGAAGCTTGAGAGGTGATCTGATTGCTGTGTTTCGGATTCTAAAGGGACTGGATAATGTCGACCATGACCAGCTGTTTCACCTTGTCCAGAACAGTAGAACCCGAGGACACGGCCTGCGCTCGAAGGGGGTCAATTCAAAACTCATCTGTGGGAACAATATTTCAGTGAGTGAGTGGTCAATCTATGGAACAGGTTCCCCAGGGAGACGGTGGGAACAGTTAGTATTGATTCACTCAAATACAAATTACATCGATTTCATTCAGAAATAATATTTTGTGATCCAGTATCTGAGTAATTTGAGACATGACGTGTGCTGAGTGTAACAGGCTCGGGAGGAACAGGGGACTTTGGACCTGTGGTTCCCAAAGCTCTCCCCCACTGGGGGTTTTCCTCACCTCATGTCTGGGTCTGTTGGAGACGCATTGATAGAGATTGATTGCTGTGATTGGTCAATAACTCCATTACCATTGGATCATGTGATTACCAGGATGGTAGAAGGTGAACGAGATCGACCTCGGTCTTTTCCCCTCCAGTAATTCCTATGGACGGCCATCAAACCAATCCCAGACAAACAGAAATACCACATTCTTCTCCCATCTGGCGTGACTCCGTCACACAGCAGACTCCGCACGGTTACAGACACAAAACAATCCAATCACAATAAAGTCAGTCATTGACCGGGAGCCTGAAATTTACACACAGTCACAAACTGTGACGATGGGGAGGTCACGTCCGGAAATAGAGAAATTGCTGAAGCTTCTAACCGTTCGTTTTTTAACAATGTTTACAAAAGAAATGGGGGGAGAAAGGTCAGAATTGGGGTCCAGTTTAAAGGTGAATGTAGATGGGGAAATGTGGAGAGGACATGTTGGGGAGGTTGTTGAAGCTCAAGGGAGATGAGGCTCCTGGATCTGATACGTTTCATCCCAGGGGTCTGAAGGAATCGACACAAACGATTGAGAGTCTTGTGGATATTTTTCAGAGTTGACGAGACTCGGACCAAATCCCAGAGGATCAGATATGGACAAAAGAGCTGAATTCCAGAGGTGAGATGAGAGTGACGGCCCTTGACATCAAGGCAGCATTTGACCGAGTGTGGCACCAAGGAGCCCGAGTAAAATTGAAGTCAATGGGAATCAGGGGGAAAACTCTCCAGTGGCTAGAGTCATACGTAGCACAAAAGAAGATGGAAGTGGTTGTTGGAGGCCAATCTTCTCAGCCCCAGGGTATTGCTGCAGGAGTTCCTCAGGGAAGTGTCCTAGGCCCAACCATCTTCAGCTGCTTCATCAATGACCTTCCCTCCATCATAAGGTCAGAAATGGGCATGTTCGCTGTTGATTGCACAGTGTTCAGTTCCATTCGCAAGCCCTCAAATAATGAAGCAGTCCGAGCCTGCACGCAGCAAGACCTGGACAACATCCAGGCTTGGGCTGATAAGTGGCAAGTAACATTCGCGCCTGACAAGTGCCAGGCAATGACCATCTCCAACAAGAGAGAGTCTAACCACCCTCCACTTGACATTCAACGGCATTACAATCGCAGTATCCCCCACCATCAACATCCTGGGGGTCACCATTGACTAGAAACTTATCTGGACCAGCCATATAAATACTGTGGCTACAAGAGCAGGTCAGAGGCTGGGTATTCTGCGGCGAGTGACTCACCTCCTGACCTCCCCAAAGCCTTTCCACCATCTACAAAGCACAAGTCAGGAGTGTGATGGAATACTCTCCACTTGCCTGAATGAGTGCAGCTCCAACAACACTCAAGAAGATCGACACCATCCAGGACAAAGCAGCCCGCTTGATTGGCACCCCATCCACCACCCTAAACATTCACTCCCTTCACCACCGGTGCACTGTGGCTGCAGTGTGTACCATCCACAGGATGCACTGCAGCAACTCGCCAAGGCTTCTTCGACAGCACCTCCCAAATCCGCGACCTCTACCACCTAGAAGGACAAGAACAGCAGGCACATGGGAACAACACCACCTGGATGTTCCCCTCCAAGTCACATACCATCCCGACTTGGAAATATATCGCCGTTCCTTCATCGTCGCTGGGTCAAAATCCTGGAACTCCCTTCTTAACAGCACTGTGGGAGAACCTTCACCACACGGACTGCAGCGGTTCAAGAAGGCGGCTCACCACCCCCTTCTCAAGGGCAATTCGGGATGGGCAATAAATGCCGGCCTCGCCAGCGATGCCCACATCCCATGAACGAATAAATTAAAAAAAAGAAAATCCCAAATGTGAGTCCCAGAAAGGGGCGAGGGATGAACCATCGAATCACAGACCCACAAGCTTTACTTCCAGTGTTGGGAAAGTGTTTGAAAGGATTGGGAGGGATAATATTAGGGTCATCTTGTGAGACATGAGCTAATTCGAGACAATGGGAGGTGGTGCTTGACTTATTGATTGGATTTCTTTGAGGAGATGACAGACCGAGTAGATCGGGGGAGACGGTGGATGTTGTCTACCCAGGTTTCAGGAAGACATTTAACAATGTCCCAAATAATAGGCAACAACATAAGGTCCAAGCCCACGGGACAGATGGGAATGGATTAAACTGGATTGGGATATGATTGGAAGATAATGAGTCGTGGGGGATGGGCAGGTCTCTGATTGGCCGACAGTTACCAGGGGAGTGTCACAAGGTTCAGTGTTGGGGCCGCTGTTTATAATTTTTATAAATGATTTCGAGGAAGGAATTGTGTCCAAATTTTCGGACGATACCAACTTGGGAGCAGTGGAAAATGATGAATATCAATGGGAACAAATTCAAAAGGATCTTGACAAGTTCGATCAATGGGCAGAGAAATGGCAAATCCAGTTTAATACAGAGAAATGTAAGGTCATGAGATTGGGCAGAGGGAAGGTTGATGTGGATTATGTGCTAAATGGGAATGTACTTGAGGTGTTGGAGCAGGAGAGAGATCTCGGGGTCTGAGTGGACAGGTCACTGAAACCATCAGCACAATGTTCCCAGGCTGTTAAACAAACAATCAGAATATTGGGGGTCACAGCACGGGGTTATACTGGCGCAGTGGGCAGCACTCTCACCTCTGAGTCAGAAGGTCGTGGGTTCAAGACCTACTCCAGAGACTTGAGCTCCATAATCGAGGCCGACATCCCCAGGGCAGTACTGAGGGAATGCTGCACTGTCGGAGGTGCCGTCTTTTGGATGAGACATTAAACTGAGGTCCTGTCTGCCCTCTCAGGTGGACGTAAAAGATCCCATTCTCTCCGGTCAATATTTATCCTTCAACCAACACCTAAAACAGATTATCGGGTCATTTATCTCATTGCTGTTTGTGGGATCTTGCTGTGCGCAAATTGGCTGCCGCTTTTCCTACATTACAACAGTGACTACACTTCAAAAGTTACTGAGTTTGCTGTGAAGCTTTGGGACATCCTGAGGTCCTGAAAGGTGCTATAGAAACACAAGTCTCTCTGTCTTCCTTTCTTTCACAGCCCTGCAATTGTTTCCTTTTCAAGTATTTATCCAATTCCCTTTTGAAAGTTATTATTGAATCTGCTTCCACCGCCCTTTCAGGCAGCGCATTCCAGATCAGAACAACTCGCTGCTTAAAAAAATTCTCATCTCCCTCCTGGCTTTTTTGCCAATTCCCTTCAATCTGTGTCCTCTGGTGACCGACCCTCCCACCACTGGAAACAGTTTCTCCCTCTCTACTCTGTGAAAATCCCTCATTATATTGAACACCTCTGTTAAATCTCCCCTTAACCTTCTCTGTTCTGAGGAGAACAATCCCAGCTTCTCCAGTCTCTCCACACCTGAAGTCCCTCATCCCCGGTCCCATTCTATTGGAGACGGGGATTTTAACTCAGGAGGCGAGTGTTTGGCCCGTTTTGCCGGGGCTGAATTTCGGCCCCAATTGGGGCTGGTTTTCGATGGTCCTGTTTTCCTGCTCTCGGACACTTTTTAATTCCTCTCTCAGTATTTACCCAGTGACCTTTTCAATACTATAAATGATTCAGTATCGATCAGCACTTGTGGCAAAGCTTCAATCATTCGGATTTCAATCATCAGTGATTTTAATTCTGATTTTAAAATTCTCTTCTTCTTCTTCAAATCCCACCAATGGCCTCGCCCCTCCCTATCTCTGTAACCCCCTCCAGCCCTACACCCCTCCCTATCTCTGTAACCTCCTCCAGCCCTACACCCCTCCCCATCTCTGTAACCCCCTCCAGCCCTACACCCCTCCCTATCTCTGTAACCCCCTCCAGCCCTACACCCCTCCCTATCTCTGTAACCTCCTCCAGCCCTACACCCCTCCCCATCTCTGTAACCCCCTCCAGCCCCACACCCCTCCCTATCTCTGTAACCCCCTCCAGCCCTACACCCCTCCCTATCTCTGTAACCCCCTCCAGCCCTACACCCCTCCCTATCTCTGTAACCTCCTCCAGCCCTTTGACCCTCCGAGATCTCTGCGCTCCTCCAATTCTGGCCTCTTGTCCATCCCCGATTTCCTTCCTCTGTGACCTTTTGCTTTGTAGCACAAGAAACACTCAAATCAATTAGCAAATTGGCTCTAAAGTGGAATTGGAGACGATGACATTGATCTGGTGCCAGAGATTAATCAAATTGGGGATTACAGAGCCTGGGGAATATTCTATTTTCAACACCAAGATCGGTGGGAATTAACTGATGCCTTTTGGTCGGGAAGAACTAAATAAACAATCTTATCGGCTCCATCACCGAGACCGCCGACTTCCACCTCCGTAACATTGCCCATCTCGTGAACTTCAGCTCATCCAAAACTCTGCTGTCCGTATCCTAACTCGCACCAAGTCCCGTTCACCCATCACCCCTGGGCTCGCTGACCGACATTGACTCCTGGTCCGGGAACGTCTCGATTTTAAAATTCTCATCCTCTTGTTTAAATCCCTCCATGGCCTCGCCCCCCTCCCTATCTCTGTAACCCCCTCCAGCCCTACGCCCCTCCCTATCTCTGTAACCCCCTCCAGCCCTACGCCCCTCCCTATCTCTGTAACCTCCTCCAGCCCTACGCCCCTCCCTATCTCTGTAACCCCCTCCAGCCCTACGCCCCTCCCTATCTCTGTAACCCCCTCCAGCCCTACACCCCTCCCTATCTCTGTAACCTCCTCCAGCCCTACACCCCTCCCTATCTCTGTAACCACCTCCAGCCCCACACCCCTTCCTATCTCTGTAACCCCCTCCAGCCCTACACCCCTCCCTATCTCTGTAACCTCCTCCAGCCCTACACCCCTCCCTATCTCTGTAACCTCCTCCAGCCCTACAATCCTCCGAGATCTCTGCACTCCTCCAATTCTGGCCTCTTGTCCATCTCCCAATTCCTTCACCCCACCATTGGCGGCCGTGCCTTCAGCTGTCTAGACCCTGAGCTCTGGAATTCCCTCCCGAAACCTCTCCGCCTCTCCCCCTCTCTCTCCTCCTTTAAGACCCTCCTTAAAACCTACCTCTTTGACCAAGATTTTGGTCTCCTCTCCTAATATCTCCTTCTTTGGCTCGGTGTCAATTTTTGTCTGATTTATGCTCCTGTGAAGCACCTTGGGACGTTTTACTACGTTAAAGGTGCTATATAAATGCAGGTTGTTGTTGTTGTGAGTGGAAAGAAACCCTGAAAATGCAGGAGGGAAAGGGTGAGCCCAGACATTACCCCGTCTCCTTTTCACACACGTTTATCGACCCGCGAACCAAATCGAACTGAAGGTGGACTCTGGGCACGAGGTCAGCGGGAGGTCGAAGGGTGAACGGGCAGAGAACGGGCCGTGTATTAACAAGCAAACGGCAGTCAGTCCTGCTTCTGTCCACAGCCCCACTCCTCAATGCTGACCCACAGGGTAATAAACCCAGCAACAAAGGATCATCACTCCTTTAAAGTGGAAACCTGGCCCGGTTTAAAGATGAAAGGAATCTTACAACACCAGGTTATAGTCCAACTGTTGGAGGCTTTCTCCTTCGTCAGGTGAGTGTGGGATTCCATGGAAGGTTACCGCATTTATAGTCAGAGAACAATACCTGGTGATGACAGATAATCTTTCCAACTGCCCGTTGTCAAGGCAATCAAAGCGTTCAGACAGAGAGATGTTACCTACAGGACCACCAAATATACAAACGGCCAGAACAAAAGACAGACAGAGAGAGAGAAACATCCAAAAGGAAGAGAAAGACAGAGAATGACCCGTTGTAAGAAACAGATAACTTTTTTTCCTGCTGGTGGGGTTACGTGTAGCGTGACATGAACCCAAGATCCCGGTTGAGGCCGTCCTCATGGATGCGGAACTTGGCTATCAATTTCTGCTCGACGATTTTGCGTTGTCGTGTGTCTCGAAGGCCGCCTGGCAGTTGGAAAGATTATCTGTTGTCAATGGTGACCCCCAGGATGTTGATGGTGGGGGATTCGGCGATGGTAATGCCGTTGAATGTCAAGGGGAGGTGGTTAGTCTCTCTCTTGTTGGAGATGGTCATTGCCTGGCACTTGTCTGGCGCGAATGTTACTTGCCACTTATCAGCCCAAGCCTGTATGTTGTCCAGGTCTTGCTGCATGCGGGCCCGGACTGCTCGGACTGAAACACGTGCACACTGACAGTGCACACTCGGGGCTTAATGGGTCAAATTATGAGGACAGGTTGCATAAACCAGGCTTGTATTCCCTCGAGTTTAGAAGATTGAGGGAGATCTGATCGAGGTGTTTAAAATGATAAAGGGAATCGATAGGGTAGATAGAGAGAAACTATTTCCTCTGGTGGGAGAGTCCAGAACAAGGGGGAATAATCTTAAAATTAGAGCTCGGCCGTTCAGGGGTGATGTCAGGAAGCATTTCTTCACACAAAGGGGAGTGGAAATCTGGAACTCTCTCCACCAGAAGGCTGTCGATGCTGGGGGTCAACTGGAGCTTTCAAGACTGAGATCGATCGATTTTTGTTGGGTATCGAGGGATACGGAGCAAAGGAGGGTAAATGGGGTTAAGATACAGATCAGCCATGATCCAACTGAATGGCGGAACAGGCTCGAGGGGCTGAATGGCCTCCTGCTGTTCCTATGTTCCCGACAGTGTTTGCTTCACTCACCAATACTCCCCTCCCCTCTCCTCACACTGTCCCCTCAGTATTTCAATCAAACCTCAACCATGTTTTGTTCTCTGGAGAAGCAACTTTACATCAATTATTAACAGACTTTCCGGGGAGAGAAGGCGAGCGATATAATCAGTAACAAGGCCATGGATTCAGTTGGTCAGCTGACATTGAACATCATGTCCTGGAGATGCTGAAATATTGATCGTAACCCCTTCATTCTGCTGTCGAGAGACTTTGGTAAAATTAGTGATATTGCAGGAAGTGGAGCCCAGAATGTGAGTCAGACTGGGTGAAACCGTGGCCTTTTATATAAATATAGCCCATTATCTGAACTCGAACCTGAGCTCCCACACTTTAGAGAAACACGTCCATCATTGGCTCTTTGTTCAGTCTGATTTTACAGCTCACAGGAAAAGATTTTTTTAAATGTAGAGATTTAAAAACCTGGGCCCCGATATTAAAGGGCCTCTCGGCCCCCAGACTGGAGTCACATATAGGCCCAGACCGGGTAAGGACGGCAGGTTTCCTTCCCTCAAGGACATTAATGAACCAGTTGGGTTTTTACGACAATCCGACAGTTTCATGGTCACTTTTACTGAGACCAGATTTTTATTTCCAGATTTTTTGAACTGAACTCAAATTCTCAAACTGTCCGGGTGGGATTTGAAGTTACATTCTCTGATTCCTCGTCCTGTAACAGAACCTCGACACCACTGGATCCAAACATTATATCACCACAACAACAACCTGCATTTATATAGCGCCTTTAATGGAGTAAAACTTCCCAAAGCCCTTCACAGGAGCGATTATCAAACAAAAATTGACACCGAGTCACAGAAGGAGATATTAGGACAGGCGACCAAAAGCTTGGTCAAAGAGGTAAGTTTTAAGGAGCATCTTAAAGGAGGAGAGAGAGGTGGAGAGACGGAGAGGTCGAGGGAGGGAATTCCAGAGCTCAGTGCCCAGGCAGCTGAAGGCACGGCCGCCAATGGGGGAGTGAAGAAAATCGGGGATGGACAAAAGGCCAGAATTGGAGGAGCGCAGAGATCTCGGAGGGTTGTAGAGTTGGGGGAGGTTAAAGAGATCTCGGAGGGTTGTGGGGTTGGGGGAGGTTACAGAGATCTCGTAGGGTTGGGGGAGGTTACAGAGATCTCGGAGGGCTGCAGGGTTCGGGGAGGTTACAGAGATCTCGGAGGGTTGTAGGGTTGGGGGAGGTTACAGAGATCTCGGAGGGTTGTAGGGTTGGGGGAGGTTACAGAGATCTCGGAGGGTTGTAGGGTTGGGGGGGGTTACAGAGATCTCGGAGGGTTGTAGGGTTGACGAGGTTACAGAGATCTCGGAGGGTTGTAGGGTTGGGGGAGATTACAGAGATCTCGGAGGGTTGTAGGGTTGGGGGAGGTTACAGAGATCTCGGAGGGTTGTAGGGTTGGGGGAGGTTACAGAGATCTCGGAGGGTTGTAGGGTTGGGGGAGGTTGCAGAGATCTCGGAGGGTTGTAGGGTTGATGAGGTTACAGAGATCTCGGAGGGTTGTAGGGTTGGGGGAGGTTACAGAGATCTCGGAGGGTTGTCGGGTTGGGGGGAGGTTACAGAGATCTCGGAGGGTTGTAGGGTTGGGGGGGGTTACAGAGATCTCAGAGGGTTGTAGGGTTGGGGGAGATTACAGAGATCTCGGAGGGTTGTAGGGTTGACGAGGTTACAGAGATCTCGGAGGGTTGTAGGGTTGGGGGAGGTTACAGAGATCTCGGAGGGTTGTAGGGTTGATGAGGTTACAGAGATCTCGGAGGGTTGTAGGGTTGACGAGGTTACAGAGATCTCGGAGGGTTGTAGGGTTGACGAGGTTACAGAGATCTCGGAGGGTTGTAGGGTTGACGAGGTTACAGAGATCTCGGAGGGTTGTAGGGTTGACGAGGTTACAGAGATCTCGGAGGGTTGTAGGGTTGATGAGGTTACAGAGATCTCGGAGGGTTGTAGGGTTGACGAGGTTACAGAGATCTCGGAGGGTTGTAGGGTTGGGGGAGATTACAGAGATCTCGGAGGGTTGTAGGGTTGACGAGGTTACAGAGATCTCGGAGGGTTGTAGGGTTGACGAGGTTACAGAGATCTCGGAGGGTTGTAGGGTTGGGGGAGATTACAGAGATCTCGGAGGGTTGTAGGGTTGACGAGGTTACAGAGATCTCGGAGGGTTGTAGGGTTGGGGGAGGTTACAGAGATCTCGGAGGGTTGTAGGGTTGACGAGGTTACAGAGATCTCGGAGGGTTGTAGGGTTGACGAGGTTACAGAGATCTCGGAGGGTTGTAGGGTTGACGAGGTTACAGAGATAGGGAGGGGAGAGGCCATGGAGGGATTTGAACACGAGGATGAGAATTTTAAAATCTGCAGCATCTGTGCAGGAATTGCTGTCTTTGCACCAACGCTACAGCCAGAGTCTGAATCCATTCTCACCCTGCAGTCTTTCCGTCTCACTCACCCACTCACATTGAATACTGAATCAGAGAACAGAATCAGAGAACAGAAGTTCAGGAGAGGGAACAGATTGGGAGAGAAGGAGAGAGGACACGAGTAAAAAACACAGTTACAGAATAAAAAATATACAAACTACGAGATACCGGCCGAACAACAAGGCTCCGTTTCTCAGGCGTAAACCGGCCAACTAAGGTCCCAATATGGCGGCAGGAAGTTAATATTTATCCTCAACCAACATCATTAAAACAGATTATCGGGTCATTTATCACATTGCTGTTTGTGGGATCTTGCTGTGCGCAAATTGGCTGCTGCGTTTCCTACATTACAACAGTGACTACACTTCAAAAAAAGTCCTTCATTGGCTGTGAAGAAAGAAAGAATGAACTTGCATTTCTATAGTGCCTTTCACATCCTCAGGACGTCCCAAATCGCTTTACAGCCAATGAGGTACTTTTTGATGTGCAGTCACTGTCGTAATGAGATAAATGACCAGATCATCTGTTTTTGATGTTGGTTGAGGGATAAATATTGGCCAGGACACCGGGGAGAACTCCCCGACTCTTCCTCGAAATAGTTACTCTGGGATCGTTCACGCCCACCCGAGAGGGCAGATGGGACCTCGGTTTAACGTCTCGTCCAAAAGACAGCACCTCCGACAATGCAGCACTCCCTCAGTACTGACCCTCCGACAGTGCAGCACTTCCTCAGTACTGACCCTCCGACAGTGCAGCACTCCCTCAGTACTGACCCTCCGACAGTGCAGCACTCCCTCAGTACTGACCCTCCGACAGTGCAGCACTCCCTCAGGACTGACCCTCCGACAGTGCAGCACTTCCTCAGTACTGACCCTCCGACAGTGCAGCACTTCCTCAGTACTGACCCTCCGACAGTGCAGCACTCCCTCAGTACTGACCCTCCGACAGTGTCACTGTGTGTGAAACACTGTCCGGGCCCAGTGAGACCGGACCGGGTGTCACTGTGTGTGAAACACTGTCCGGACCCAGTGAGACCGGACTAGTGGAATATGGGACTGGTGTAAGATTTACCTCAAAGAGTCGTATTATTGTTGTAACAGATTACTAATTGACCTCCCTCTGATAAACTACATGTTCTGCAATAAATTACACAGTTTTAATTATTGGTGAAACATATGACGGATTATTAATTCAGGAGTTTCCCTCTAACATTGATGAAGGAACCAGTTGTCCTGAGGAGATGATTAACTCAACGAGAGGATAATTAATATTTAGAAACAGTCCTGAATTTACATCTCAATGACTTCATTACAGGACAGTTTATATCGTATGGAAACCCAATCAGATCAGATTGTCAGACTCGGGGAGATTACAGCAAAGCCAATCGGGATCGAGTCTGTTGCCTTTTGGGTTAAATTGGATCTTCAGAAAATGACAAGTCTCCCAGCAGCCCCAGAGAGACAGAACATTATAATAAATCAGTGGTGTTCAGAAATATAATTGGACATATTCCCCCACTGGAGATATTGGACAGTGTTCAGAGACACAATTGGACATATTCACCTGCTCGGGGCCATAAATATAAGATCGTCACTAATAAATCCAATAGGGAATTGAGGAGAAACTTCTTCACCCAGAGAGTGGTGAGAATGTGGAACTCACTCCCACAAGGAGAGGTTGAGGTGAATAGTGTAGATGGATTTAAGGGGAAGCTCGATAAACACAGGAGGGAGAAAGGAATAGAAGGATATGCTGATAGGATGAGATGAAGGAGGGTGGGAGGAGGCTCGTCTGGAGCATAAACACCAGTATAGACCAGTTGGGCCGAATGGCCTGTTTCTGTGCTGTACATTCTCTGTAATTCTATGTAATGACTCACTTTGATAAAGGCCATTCAGTGACCGTCCATTCCCAGCGTGACACACAACAGAGACTGGGTGTGAAAGGCTTCTACTCACCAGCGTGCAGTACATCTCCGGGGTCTCTCCACACGTACTGTTGGGGGGATCCAACCTCACCCTCAGGAACCTGCTGACCAGCTCCGCCTCGGGCTGGCAGGCCATGTAATCCCAACTCCTCCCCTGGTCCCAGTGAATCTGAGCCTTACACAGGTCGTAGTGACCCCAGGACGGGAAGTGCTGTGTGGAGACAGACAGGGCTGTCCAAAGGGCCTGAAGGGGCAACAAACCGGACAGACGCATCGTTTCGATTGGACCCTCGCTCAGAGAGGGGGTGATCTCGGTCCGTCTAGGGGTGATTCAGGGGGGTCTCCGCTCCGAATGGACCCTCGCTCAGAAAGGGGGTGATTTCGGTCCGTCTGGGGGTGATTCAGGGGGGTCTCCACTCCGAGGTCTGGTGTGAACGTTCTGTGACGATCCGACTTTGACTGGACACTGATTCCAGATGTTTTTCCCCAGCGGTGTTTGCAGATTTTCCAGGTGTTGGGGTTCCAGCTGTTTTTCTCAGCTGTGTTTGCGGATGTGTCAGGTGTTAGGATTCCAGCTGTTTTTCCACAACAGTGTTTGCAGATGTGCAGGTGTTATGGTTCCAGCTGTTTTCCCCGGCTGTGTTTGCAGATGTTCCAGGTGTTTGGATTCCAGCTGTTTTCCCCCAGCTGTTCTCTGTGTCAGACAGTTGTCCTTATTCACTGATCAGTCAGTACTGGGACCCAATGTGATGACTGTGTCCTGACAAGACTCTCTCTCCCATTGATCATCTCCTCCTTCTGACATCAGCTCCCTGTTGGGAGAGAAATAAAATCAATGGATTTTGGACCAGGTTCTGCTCCTGACCTTCGAGCCCAATCCTCAGACTCACACTGCCCATTAACAGCCAATCCCCGCACTCTGACTAATCCAATCCGAGTGCCTGGATTTGAGACTTTATCTCGATTTCGATGAGATGAAGATTTCAACTCAACTCCCAGGATTCTGATCGAGATAAAAATAAATCTTGTGATGGGATTTTCCCGTTAAATCTCGGCCACTATTGAAAAGCTCACTGATTAAATAGAACACACTGGAGTTTGAGGGATTAAGGATATTATTCATTATCTGATTATAAACGCACTGATTTACTGCAACATTCAGAAATTACAGACAATCAAAAGATCCTTTCAGACAACACCAGATCTAGACTCTGGATCCCTGATCATCAGGACCACACTGCCCAGAATCAATCGTTACCGCCTTTTATTAGTTTTAATATAAACCAATAACTGCAGACACTGAGAACCAGTGAGTGTGACGGAGCCGGGTCACCTATTGGCTGGAGTGAGGATTAAAGTGAAACAGCTTTGTTTAATTTTAAAATGTGAGAGTCTCCAGCCCTTCAATTCAATGACAAGGAATCGAGGTTCCCACTCAAACACTTTCTATTGGCTCTCTCTGTGGAGGACTTTGTTTGAGCAGCTTTGGGACTTTCGCATCCTCAGGACGACCCAAAGCGTTTACAGCCAATGAAATACTTTATTGAAGTGTAGTCACTGTTGTAATGCAGGAAACGCGGCAGCCAATTTGCGCAGAGCAAGATCCCACAAACAGCAATGAGATAAATGACCAGATAATCTGTTTTTTCACAATGTTGGTTGAGGGATAAATATTGGCCAGGACACCGGGGAGAACTCCCCTGCTCTTCTTAAAAATAGTGCCATGGAATCATCGATATCAACCTGAGAGGGCAGACGGGGTCTCGGTTTAACATCTCATCCGAAAAACGGCACCTCCAACAGTGCAGCACTCCCTCAGTACTGACCCTCCGACAGTGCAGCACTCCCTCAGTACTGACCCTCCAACTGTGCAGCACTCCCTCAGTGCTGACCCTCCAACTGTGCAGCACTCCCTCAGTGCTGACCCTCCGACAGTGCAGCACTCCCTCAGTGCTGACCCTCCGACAGTGCAGCACTCCCTCAGTACTGACCCTCCGACAGTCCAGCACTCCCTCAGTACTGACCTTCCGACAGTGCAGCACTCCCTCAGTACTGACCCTCCGACAGTCCAGCACTCCCTCAGTACTGACCCTCCGACAGTGCAGCACTCCCTCAGGACTGACCCTCCGACAGTGCAGCACTCCCTCAGGACTGCACCGGGAGTGTCGGCCTGGTTTAAGTGCTTGAGTCTCTGGAGTGGGACTTGAGTCAGCACCTTCAGGAGAGGTGAGGAGGATCTGCAAAAGCAAAAATATTCCCCTCCCTCCATCATCTCACCTCAATCTCAGCAGCTCCTCACACGGGAAAAGTGAAATTATTCTCATTCTCTTTTTAAAAGTGGCCCCAATAAAAACTCACAAACTCTGGGTTTGATGTCCCTCCCGTGGACCATTTTACGACACAATGTGTTACTCTGGACTCTGACTGATATACAGACTTATAACTGGGATATTTATAACCCATTTTCTATAATAAATACTACGGCCTTTTATAAGCTGCTCCACTGTGAGCAGAAATAGTCTCCGAACGTCACCCTTCCTCCCCCGGAATGCTGTTCCCCTTCAGCTCGATCCTCACAATCCACACTCATCTTCTGGCTCCTACGTCACACCACCTGCTCGTAGGGTTTGTGAATCTTTAGAATTCTCCACCCCAGAGGGCTGTGGATGCTCAGTCGTTGAGAATATTCAAGACTGAGATCGATAGATTTTTGGACACTGAGGGAATCAAGGGATATGGGGATCAGGCGGGAAAGTGGAGTTGAGGTCGAAGATCAGCCATGATCTGATTGAATGGCGGAGCAGGCTCGAGGGGCCGAATGGCCTATTCCTGCTCCTATTTCTTGTGTTATGTTCTTATGTGACCCCAACAACAACTTGCATTTATATAGCGCCTTTAACGTAGTAAAACATCCCAAGGAACTTCACAGGAGCGATTATCAAATAAAATTTGACACCGAGCCACATAAGGAGATATTAGGACAGGTGACCAAAAGCTTAGTCAAAGAGGTTGGTTTTAAGGAGGAGAGAGAGGGGGAGAGGCAGAGAGGTTTAGGGAGGGAATTCCAGAGCTTAGGGTCTGGGCAGCTGAAGGCACGGCCGCCAATGGAGGGGTGAAGGGAGTGGGGGATGGACAAGAGGCCAGAGTTGGAGGAACGCGGAGATCTCGGAGGGTGGGAGGGCTGGAGGGTCTCACAGTCGGACATCACTAGAGTTTGATGAGGTTTTGACATATTTGGCCTAGTTTCGGAGATTTGTTTCAGTGATCACATTATCTTCACAAGCTGCAGATCAATAGGAATAATTACACCTCGATAACAGGCGAGTTGGGGTTGAATTTATTGGCAGCTCAGAGCTGAGGGGAGTGTGAATCTTGCCCAGTGGCTGGTTCGGGGATGTGGGCTGGTTTGATGCCCTCGCTCTGGAAACTCTGCTGTGATTTAGAAATGAAATGAAATGTTGTGAGAAGTGAATCTGATCCCAGACAGGAGCATTAAACACACGGCGGGGGGAAACAGGACAAGTTCAGCACCGGCCGCTCATCAAAAACTCATTTCATCAACGCTGATTTAAGGCTCATCCAATCCCATTGTTTGTGTGTTCAGGATTATTTCTTTATTAACCATTAAATAAAGAAAACTCCTTCTGCATCTCGAATCGTTTATAAAGTCAGACAATGTGGGAAGGAGTGAGTTGGGGGAGACGCTCAGTGAAAGGAAATTGTCCCCAAAACTGGGGGTGGTCCAGGGTGTGAGACTGGGCCGGACCGGCAGGGGGCCCTGTTCCAGCCCGGGGGAAATGGGAATCAGAGTTTGTGGGTGTTGGAGATTGTCAGATTGCAGGAAGCAGCATATCCCACCCTGGACCGTGCACAGAGCCCGTACACTGTACACAGAGCCCGTACACTGTACACAGAGCCCGTACACCGCGCGCAGAGCCCGCACACCGCGCGCAGAGCCCCGTACACCGCGCGCAGAGCCCGTACACCGCGCGCAGAGCCCCGTACACCGCGCGCAGAGCCCCGTACACCGCGCGCAGAGCCCCGTACACCGCGCGCAGAGCCCCGTACACCGCGCGCAGAGCCCGTACACCGCGCGCAGAGCCCCGTACACCGCGCGCAGAGCCCGTACACCGCGCGCAGAGCCCCGTACACCGCGCGCAGAGCCCCGTACACCGCGCGCAGAGCCCGCACACCGCGCGCAGAGCCCGCACACCGCGCGCAGAGCCCGTACACTGTACACAGAGCCCTATACACTGTACACAGAGCCCTATACACTGTACACAGAGCCTGTACACTGTACACAGAGCCTGTACACTGTACACAGAGCCCTATACACTGCACACAGAGCCTGTACACCGTACACAGAGCCCTATACACTGCACACAGAGCCTGTACACTGCACACAGAGCCCTATGCACTGTACAGAGCCCTATACACTGTGCACAGAGCCTGTACACTGCACACAGAGCCCTATACACTGTACACAGAGCCCTATACACTGTACACAGAGCCCTATACAATGTACACAGACCCTCCTCTACAATGTACACAGACCCCCCTATAAAATGTACACAGACCTCCCTATACAATGTACACAGACCCTCCTATACAATGTACAAAGACTCTCCTATACAATGTACACAGACCCTCCTATACAATGTACACAGACCCTCCTATACAATGTACACAGACCCTCCTACACAATGTACACAGACCCCCCTGTACAATGTACACAGACCCCCCTATACAATGTACGCAGACCCCCCTATACAATGTACACAGACCCCCCTATACAATGTACACAGACCCCCCTATACAATGTACACAGACCCCCCCTATACAATGTACACAGACCCCCCTTATACAATGTACACAGACCCCCCTTATACAATGTACACAGACCCCCCTTATACAATGTACACAGACCCCCCCCATACAATGTACACAGACCCCCCCCATACAATGTACACAGACCCCCCCCATACAATGTACACAGACCCCCCCCATACAATGTACACAGACCCCCCTATACACTGTACACAGACCCTCCTATACACTGTACACAGACCCTCCTATACACTGTACACAGACCCTCCTATACAATGTACACAGACCCTCCTATACAATGTACACAGACCCCCCTATACAATGTACACAGACCCCCCTATACAATGTACACAGACCCTCCTATACAATGTACACAGACCCTCCTATACAATGTACACAGACCCCCCTATACAATGTACACAGACCCCCCTATACAATGTACACAGACCCTCCTATACAATGTACACAGACCCCCCTATACAATGTACACAGACCCCCCTATACAATGTACACAGACCCTCCTATACAATGTACACAGACCCCCCTATACAATGTACACATACCCCCCTATACAATGTACACAGACCCCCCTGTACAATGTACACAGACCCCCCTATACAATGTACACAGACCCCCCTATACAATGTACACATACCCCCCTATACAATGTACACAGACACCCCCCTATACAATGTACACAGACCCTCCTATACAATGTACACAGACCCTCCTATACAATGTACACAGACCCCCTATACAATGTACACAGACCCTCCTATACAATGTACACAGACCCCCTATACAATGTACACAGACCCCCCTGTGCAATGTACACAGACCCCCCTATACAATGTACACAGACCCCACTATACAATGTACACAGACCCCCCTATACAATGTACACAGACCCCCCTATACAATGTACACAGACCCCCCTATACAATGTACACAGACCCCCCTATACAATGTACACAGACCCCCCTATACAATGTACACAGACCCCCCTATACAATGTACACAGACCCCCCTATACAATGTACACAGACCTTCCTATACAATGTACACAGACCCTATACAATGTACACAGACCCCCCTATACAATGTACACAGACCCCCCTATACAATGTACACAGACCCCCCTATACAATGTACACAGACCCCCCTATACAATGTACACAGACCCTCCTACCGGGGGGACATGTCCAGAGTCTCACTTGCACTGGCCGAGATCAGCGCCCTCCGATCAGGGACCGAGCTCCGCATTCCTCAGGACGGAGCCTCTTCAATCGGGTCCGATGACTTTCGCAGAGAAACCGGATTAAAGTTGATTTTGCGGCCGCGGGATTTGCTGACAGGAAATAAATCCCGAAATAAAATGATCGACTCGGTCCTGGGATCGACCCGTCTGCAGAGAGCGGGTGGAGGGGGAGAATCCGAGTCCCGTTTGATGGGTGTGATGGGGACATGTGTTGGGTGTTGGCGGATTGTGAGACTGAGAGATGGGATCGGCAATTAGACCATCACAAGGAGAGGGGAGGGGAGGGAGAGGGGGAGGGAGGAATAGATGGGGAGAGAGGGGGGAATAGATGGGGAGAGAGGGGAATAGATGGGGAGAGGGGGGAATAGATGGGGAGAGGGGGAATAGATGGGGAGAGAGAGGGGAATAGATGGGGAGAGGGGGGGGAATAGATGGGGAGAGGGGGGAATAGATGGGGAGAGAGGGGGGAATAGATGGGGAGAGAGGGGGGAATCGATGGGGAGAGGGGGGAATAGATGGGGAGAGGGGGGAATAGATGGGGAGAGAGGGGAATAGATGGGGAGAGAGGGGGGAATAGATGGGGAGAGGGGGGGGAATAGATGGGGGGAGAGGGGAATAGATGGGGAGAGAGGGGGGAATAGATGGGGGGAGAGGGGGGAATAGATGGGGGGAGAGGGGAATAGATGGGGAGAGGGGGGAATAGATGGGGAGAGGGGGAATAGATGGGGAGAGGGGGGAATAGATGGGGAGAGAGGGGGAATAGATGGGGAGAGGGGGGGGAATAGATGGGGAGAGGGGGGAATAGATGGGGAGAGAGGGGGGAATAGATGGGGAGAGAGGGGGGAATCGATGGGGAGAGGGGGGAATAGATGGGGAGAGAGGGGAATAGATGGGGAGAGAGGGGGGAATAGATGGGGAGAGGGGGGGGAATAGATGGGGGGAGAGGGGAATAGATGGGGAGAGAGGGGGGAATAGATGGGGGGAGAGGGGGGAATAGATGGGGAGAGAGGGGGGAATAGATGGGGGGAGAGGGGGGAATAGATGGGGGGAGAGGGGGGAATAGATGGGGAGAGAGAGACCGGCCCGGTCCCGGAGAGATTCACAGAGAGAGAAATAAAATCTCAATCCAGGAGCAGACACAGACTGGAAACATCAACCCACCTGAGGCTTCCCCGCGGTCCTAAAGCCCGCCGAGTTACTCTGCCCGATAGTCCCACCTGAGGCTTCCCCGCGGTCCTAAAGCCCGCTGTTTAAAACTATCGGATTTCATTCACACTCAAATTTGTCCGAATCAAAATGAATCCGATATTCAGCCCGGATTTGGGCTTGTGTGTTCTACTGTTACTGATAAATATGAATAAACATACTACAAGAAATGTGAAGTAATCACAGTTTAAATAATATGGGGGAAGGGATATGAAAGTCCAGGGCTGGGGTTTGATGTCTGTTTCACTTCAGGGATCGGTCCTGTTTCTGTTTACAACATTCCCAGGTCGGGTTGCCAACCCTCCAGGATTGTCCTGGAGTCTCCAGGAATAAAATATTAATCTCCAGGACACCGCTGCGAGCAAACCGGGGGAGAAACATCATGGGGCCATTAAAAAATGGTACGTTGTTTACATTTTCTTTGAGTACTTTCATTTATTAATTGTAAAAATATTGTCGATGGCGGAGATTGGCTGTTTGACTGAGAGTCAAGAATCATCCAATCGGGTAACAAAGAGTCTGTTCACTTTCCGCTAGGTGTGGGATGGACGTGTTGGGTGACCAATGGCGGGAGTGCAGGGGGAGGTTCCCATGTATGGACGTATCAGGCGACCAAAGGAGGGAGTGTGGGGGCGGGGCGTCATTAAGATGGACGTGTCGAGCGACCAATGGTGGGGGTGAGGGGGTGGGGAGACACTCGGATGGATGTGTCGGGCGACCAAAGGTGGGAGATTGGGGGAGGGGGCGGGGTGTCATGAGGATGGATGTGTCGGGCGACCTAAGGCGGGAGAGTGGGGGTGGGGTGTTTGGAGGTGAGAGGTCATGTGATGAAACCTCCAGGAACATGTCCAACCAGAGTTGCCGACCCTATTCCCGGGAGAGCTGACTGATGCTCCATCTATACAGGGCTATGGGGAAAGAGTGGGGGAGTGGGATTAATTGGACAGCTCTTTCAAAGAGCTGGCACAGGCATGATGGGCCGAAAGGCCTCCTCCTGTACTGTACGATTTTATGGAAGGATAAAACACATAAACCTTGGGGTGATGGGGTTCTTGGACCCTTCGTACCTCCTGCTCCCCCTCCCCCCTCACACCACGACATTTTACTTGAGAAATGAAGACAAGTCCGGCAGCTTTAAGAGAGACGCAGAGAAAGGTCATTCGGCCCATCCAGCCCCACCTTTCCAAGAAATCCTATAAATCCCCCAGCCCCGCCCTTCACAGCCTCCAACTGACCCTTGTGAATGGCCCCAGAGGTTTCAGTCCCACTCCCCTGCTCCGGGACTAATTTCAGATATTGGTCACTCTCTGTGTGAAGTGCTTCCTGACACCAGTCCTGAACCTGCCTTTTCCCAGTCTGTACCTGTGTCTCCTGCAGTCACGGTTTAATTTAAAATAGTGACTGGGGATTAACCTTTTCCATTCCACTCAGTATCATACACGATTCTGTAAGATCCCGTCTCATTCACTCCCCGAGGGAGAGAGAGAGAGAAACAGAGAGAAAGACAGATATGTACAGACAGATTGAGGTACAGGGAGAGAGAAATAGACAGAGACAGATACAGAGACACAGAGAAACAGACACAGACAGATTTTTCCAAGAAATCTTACAAATCAGAGAAACAGACACAGACTGACAGAGACAGAGGGACAGACAGAGAGATAGAGAGAGACAGACAAAGAGAGAAAAACAGACAGATACAGAGCGAGACAGAAAGAGAGAGAGAGAGAAACATTCAGAGACAGAGAGACAAAGAGAGAGAGAAAAACAGAGACCCCATTTTCTGGTCTTTCTTGGTATTTATTTCCCTCACTCCAGGCAGCGTCCCAGTGAATCTGTATTTTACTCTCTCTAAACCCCAATATCCTTCCTACAGTGTGGAGCCCAATACTGTACACAGTCCTCTAACTGAGGTCTTATTAAGATTTTATTTAGGTTCATCATTACCTCTTGGTTTTTATATTCTGCACCTTTTGAGGTGAAACATACAATTCCACGAGCTTTTTACAGCCTTCTCCCCCTGAGGTGGTGCCTTTAATGACCTGTGACCCTGTCCTCCCCCAAATCCCTCTGCTCCCCCACAGTCCTGAACCCACCCCCATTCACAGTATAATTACTGCAGTTGTTTATTTAACCAAAATGCATCACCTCGCATTGACTGACATTGAATCCCATTGGGCCCTGTCCAGCCCATTCCCCATCTCATCAATATCCCTCTGCCCCTGTCCAGCCCATTCCCCATCTCATCAATATCCCTCTGCCCCTGTCCAGCCCATTCCCCATCTCATCAATATCCCTCTGCCCCTGTCCAGCCCATTCCCCATCTCATCAATATCCCTCTGCCCCTGTCCAGCCCATTCCCCATCTCATCAATATCCCTCTGCCCCTGTCCAGCCCATTCCCCATCTCATCAATATCCCTCGGCAGCTTCCTTTAACCTTCTGAAGAATTAACCACACCTCCTAATCTGGAATTGTCCGCAAATTTCCCCGTCCGAAGCCCTCAGTCACCAACTCGCCCAGTGCCCCGATCGGAGAGACTCACCCAATAAACTTCTGTCCTTCAGGCATCGAAATTGTTGCATCAGCAAATCCTCAGCCCGTTAATCCGGATCAGTGAGTCGCGACACACCCAGATCGACCTGCTTCAGATCACTGTCTGGACCATCGACTCGATCAAACCCTCGGCCGTGTGTTTGGGCACCGGACAGTAACAGACCCTGAGACCGGGGGTCGGGACCTCGGCTGCTGCCTCCCAGTGACAGGGATTTACATTCAGAAACACACGGCAAGAGAAAGGGAATCCGGGACTGGGGTTAATCCGAGACTGGGGTTAATCAGAGACTGGGGTTAATCCGGGACTGGGGTTAATCAGAGACTGGGGTTAATCAGGGACTGGGGTTAATCCGGGACTGGGGTTAATCCGGGACTGGGGTTAATCAGAGACTGGGGTTAATCAGGGACTGGGGTTAATCAGAGACTGGGGTTAATCAGGGACTGGGGTTAATCCGGGACTGGGGTTAATCAGGGACTGGGGTTAATCCGGGACTGGGGTTAATCAGGGACTGGGGTTAATCCGGGACTGGGGTTAATCCGGGACTGGGGTTAATCAGAGACTGGGGTTAATCCGGGACTGGGGTTAATCCGGGACTGGGGTTAATCAGAGACTGGGGTTAATCCGGGACTGGGGTTAATCAGGGACTGGGGTTAATCAGAGACTGGGGTTAATCCGGGACTGGGGTTAATCAGAGACTGGGGTTAATCCTGGACTGGGGTTAATCAGAGACTGGGGTTAATCAGAGACTGGGGTTAATCAGGGACTGGGGTTAATCCTGGACTGGGGTTAATCAGAGACTGGGGTTAATCAGGGACTGGGGTTAATCAGAGACTGGGGTTAATCAGAGACTGGGGTTAATCAGGGACTGGGGTTAATCCGGGACTGGGGTTAATCCGGGACTGGGGTTAATCTGGGACTGGCGTTTATCAAGGACTGGGGTTAATCCTGGACTGGGGTTAATCAGAGACTGGGGTTAATCAGGGACTGGGGTTAATCCGGGACTGGGGTTAATCCGGGACTGGGGTTAATCCGGGACTGGGGTTAATCCGGGACTGGGGTTAATCAGAGACTGGGGTTAATCAGGGACTGGGGTTAATCAGGGACTGGGGTTAATCCGGGACTGGGGTTAATCAGGGACTGGGGTTAATCCGGGACTGGGGTTAATCAGAGACTGGGGTTAATCCGGGACTGGGGTTAATCAGGGACTGGGGTTAATCAGGGACTGGGGTTAATCAGAGACTGGGGTTAATCAGGGACTGGGGTTAATCAGGGACTGGCGTTAATCCAGGACTGGGGTTAATCCGGGACTGGGGTTAATCAGGGACTGGGGTTAATCCGGGACTGGGGTTAATCAGGGACTGGGGTTAATCCGGGACTGGGGTTAATCCGGGACTGGGGTTAATCCGGACTAACCAACAACTTGGTCAAAGAGGTGGGTTTTCAGGAGCGTCGTAAAGGAGGAGAGAGAGGTGGGTTTTAAGGAGATGGAGAGGTTTCGGGAGGGAATTCCAGAGTTTAGGGCCTCGGCAGCTGAAGGCACGGAGTGGTTCAAGAAGGCGGCTCACCACCACTTTCTCAAGGGGCAATTAGGGATGGGCAATAAATGCCGGTCTCGCCAGCGATGCCCACATCCCATGAACGAATAATAAAAAAGGTACGAAGGGGTTTATACACTGCTCTGTGTGTCTGACTCTCTCTCTCACTAACACGGGCTCTCTGTGTTAAACTGACTCACACCAGCCACCGTCTCCTAACGAACCTCCATCGTTTAGTAACAGCTCTCTCATTATTATTCATCATTAATATTCCAGATGTTTAAGTCCTGACTGGAAACCAGAGTAAATTTGGAATTGAGTTTAATAAATGATATAAAGGGTGAGAGGAATTCTCTCCCCAAACACAGCTCCACACTGTTCTCCCAAGAAACAATATCCAACAATTAACGGGGCAGTTTCAGAAACCCCAGAACAACACGAGCATTAACCAGGGATTGATTGGGATTTAGAGAGAGTTCTGGAAACAGATCCTGAGATTAGATTTAAAAGATATCTGAAGACAAAGAAATCGATCGAAATAAAAACAGAGCTTCGAAATTGAACACTCTGCTGTCACTGAAATAAAACCAGGAAGTGTTACTGAACCGTGTATAAACTGGAATAAAACAATGATCTTTATCCTCCCTAAAGCTCATCCAAAACTCTGCTGCCCGTATCCTAACTCGCACCGAGTCCCGTTCACCCATCACCCCCTGTGCTCACTGACCTACACTGGCTCCCGGTCCGGGAACGCCTCAATTTTAAAATTCTCATCCTTGTGTTCAAATCCCTCCCTGGCCTCGCCCCTCCCTATCTCTGTAACCTCCTCCAGCCCTACAACCCTCCGAGATCTCTGCACTCCTCCAATTCTGGCCTCTTGTCCATCCCCGATTTTAATCGCTCCACCATTGGCGGCCGTGCCTTCAGCTGCCGAGGCCCTGAGCTCTGGAATTCCCTCCCTAAACCTCTCCCCCTCTCCGCCTCTCTCTCCTCCTTTAAGACGCTCCTTAAAACCCACCTCTTTGACTAAGTTTTTGGTCTCCTCTCCTCATATCTCCTGATGTGACTCGGTGTAAATTCTGTCTGATAATCCCCTCCTGTGAAGGGCCTTGGGAGGTTTCCCTACCTTAAAGGCGCTATATAAATGCAGGTAGTTGTTGTTGTTGCTGTGGGCTGTACACTGTCCACACACTGTAATAAATGGATGGTGTTGGGCTGCAATAATCTCGATCCACCTGCCCGGAGCCCCCGATTTCTCTCTCTCTCACTCACCGCCTATTTCTGAAGGTTATTTCCTGCACGGATTATTCCCAGGACTGATTGGACCGACCCAGCTCCACTTTAAAGCTTCCAGTTTTATCCCGGTTGGTTTGTGAGAGTCGTGTGTTCACTGGAGACGGGCGAATGTTCCCCTCTCTCGATAGCTCGACACGTCCAGCCCCCGATCCACGGCAGCATCCGCACTGAATGAACCAAGACGGGAAACGAATCACTCGGCACATTGGGGCCGTCCAGCCCTTTAATTCAGTGTTAATGCTGGTCTGTGAAAGCTTTGCACACACTGCCTGTGGGCTGATGGCTGGGATACAGACAGCGATCGAAAACTGGAGCCTGGAATAAATGAGCAGCCTCCCCCTCACCGCGGCCAGTCTCACTCTCCCTGTAAATCCCCTTCCTCAGGCTGGGTCCCCTCAGTGTTCCAGGGGAATGAGTGAGGGGCAGAGTCCTGTGTGTGGGACAAGGGCGGGGGCAATGGGTTTATATCAATATACACGTGTGTGTGTTTGTGTACAGAAGGACATGCAGGTATATGTAAGTGTACACACTTATTTATATATTTAAATACATTAACCCTATATATACACATATTTATATCTATATGAATGTGTATATATATTATATAATATATTGGACTTTCAAAACACATAATAGACTTGTCAGCAAATGTGAAGCCCATGAGATTAAAGGGACAGTGGGAGTGTGGGGATGAAATTGTCTGAGGGACAGAAAGCAGAGAGTAGTGGTGAGCGGTTGTTTTTCAGACTGGAGGGAAGTTTACAGTGGTGTCCCCCAGGGCTCGGTGTTGGGACCACTGCTCTTTTTGATTTATATTAAGAGAAGTGTGAAGAGATTCACTTTGGTCAGAAGAATGAAAACTAAATGGTACAATTTTAAAGGGGGTGCAGGAACAGAGAGACCTGGGGGTGGATGGACACAAATCATTGAAGGTGGCAGGACAAGTTAATAAGGCTGTTAAAAAAGTGTACAGGATTCTGGGCTTTATAAATAGGGGCACAGATTACAAAAGCAAGGAAGTTATGCTAAACCTTTATAAAACACCGGTCAGGACCCAGCTGGAGAATTGTGTCCAATTCTGGGCACCGCAATTTAGGAAGGATGTCAAGGCCTTGGAGAGGGTGCAGAGGAGATTTACTAGAATGGGACCAGGGATGAGGGACTTCAGTTGTGTGGAGAGACTGGAGAAGCTGGGATTGTTCTCCTCAGAGCAGAGAAGGTTAAGGGGAGATTTAATAGAGGTGTTCAAAATCATGAAGGGTTTTGATAGAGTAAATAAGGAGAAACTGTTTTCATTGGCAGGAGGGTCGGTAACCAGAGGACACAGATTTAAGGTGATTGGCAAAAGAATATAGAACCATGGAACCAGAGAAAAGATACAGCACAGAAGGGGTCATTCAGCCCATCGTGTCTGCACCGGCTCGAAGAACAACCAGGTGCCCATTCGAATCCCACCTTCCAGCACCCGGTCCGTAGCCCTGCAGCTTACAGCACTTTAGGTGCAGGTCCAGGTACTTTTTAAAAGAGTTGAGGGTCCCTGCCTCTACCACCAATTCGGGCAGCGAATTCCATACACCCACCACCCTCTGGGTAAGAAAGTTTTTCCTCATGTCCCCTCTAATCCTTCCGCCAATCAGCTTAAATCTGTGTCCTCTAGTTCTTGAACTCTCCGCTAGGGGAAACAGGTACTTCCTGTCTACTCTCTCTGGGCCCCTCATAATTTTGTACACCTCAATCAAGTCTCCCCTCAGCCTCCTCTGCTCCAAGGAAAACAACCCCAGCCTATCCAATCTCTCCTCATAGCTGCAATTTTCAAGCCCTGGCAACATTCTTGTAAATCTTCTCTGCACTCTCTCCAGAGCAATTATGTCCTTCCTGTAATGTGGTGACCAGAACTGTGCACAATACTCCAGCTGTGGCATTACCAGCATTTTATACAGTTCCATCATTACATCCCTGCTTTTGTATTCTATACCTCGGCTAATAACGGAGAGCATTCCGTATGCCTTCTTCAAAACCTTATCTACCTGTACTGCCACCTTCAGGGACCTGTGCACATTCACTCCAAGGTCTCTCACTTCCTCTACCCCTCTCAATATATTCCCGTTTACTGCGTATTCCCTTTTACTGTTTGCCCTCCCTAAGTGCATTACCTCACACTTCTCCGGGTTGAACTCCATTTGCCACTTTTCCGCCCACTCCACCAACCCATTGATATCTTCTTGGAGTCTACAGCTATCCTCTTCACTATCAACTACACGGACAATTTTTGTGTCGTCTGCAACTTTTCCAATCATGCCCCCTCCATTCAAGTCTAAATCATTAATATAAACCACAAACAGGAAGGGACCCAACACTGAGCCCTGTGGGACACCACTGGAAACGGATTTCCATTCACTAAGACATCCATCGACTTTTACCCTTTGTTTCCTGTTACTGAGCCAATTTTGGATCCAATTCATCACATTTCCCTGTATCCCATGGGCTTTTACCTTTCTGACCAGTCTGCCATGTGGGACCTTGTCAAATGCCTTACTAAAATCCATGTAGACAACATCCACTGCACTACCCTCATCAATCCTCCTTGTCACTTCCTCAAAGAATTCAATCAGATTTGTAAGGCATGACCTTCCCTGAACAAATCCATGCTGACTATCCCTAATTAAACCATGCCTTTCCAAGTGACAGTTTATCCTATCTCTCAGTATTGATTCTAATAGTTTACCCACCACCGAGGTAAGACTGACCGGCCTATAACTGTTCGGCCTGAGGGGAGATGAGGAGTGAGAGAGTACTAAACGCTCCCAGTGACAGTTCCATCCTTGTGGGAAGTGTAGGATTAATTCACAATATATATAATCCCTGATTGGGACTTCCCAAAGGTCGGAATGTCAGCTATTACTGGGCATGAAGGGAGGAAACAAGGATCAAAAGGACAGCCTCACAATCTGAAGGAGAGTGAGAGGCAAATCACACAGTCGCTGATTGAATTCCCCAGGACTCTGGTTTGAACATCAGCCGATTAATGTCCTGGCCAATATTTATCCCTTAAGATTCTGAGGGGGTTTGACAGGGTAGATGCTGAGAGATTGTTTCCCCTGGCAGTAGAGTCTAGAACAAGGGGGCATAGTCTCAGGATAAGGGGTTGGCCATTTAAGACTGAGATGAGGAGAAATCTCTTCATTCAGAGGGTTGTGAATCTTTGGAATTCTCTACCACAGAGGGCTGTGGATGCTCAGTCATTGAATATATTCAAGGCTGAGACCGATAGATTTCTGGACTCTCGGGGAATCAAGGGATATGGAGAAATGGAGATCGGGCAGGAAAGTGGAGTTTTTTTTATTCGTTCATGGGATGTGGGTGTCGCTGGCAGGGCCGGCATTTATTGCCCATCCCTAATTGCTCTTGAGAAGGTGGTGGTGAGCCACCAACTTGAACAATTGAGTGGCTTGCTCGGCCCTTTCAGAGGGCGATTAAGAATCAACCATATTGCTGTGGGTCTGGAGTCACGTATAGGCCAGACCGGGTAAGGACGGCAGGTTTCCTTCCCTAAAGGGCATCAGTGAATCAGATGGGTTTTTACAGCAATCCGTAGTTTCATGGCCACCATTACTGATACTAGTTTTTTTTAATTCCAGATTTTTATTTAATTGAATTTAAATTCTCCAGCTGCCGTAGTGGGATTTGAACTCATGACTCGGGAATATTAGTCCTCTGGATTACTAGTCCAGTAACATAACCACGATCCTACTGCACCCAGTTGAGGTCAAAGGTGAGCCATGATTTGATTGAATGGCGGAGCAGTGTTGAGGGGCCGAATGGCCGACTCCTGCTCCTATTTCTTAACCAACATCATAAAACAGATTATCCGGTCATTATCACATCGCTGTTTATGGAACATCTTCAACCACTGGTTGGAGACAGGATCAGTTTTGTCTGTGATTCCCCCCAAAGTCGAATATCGAGCTGACATTCACCATCACATGAACAATGGCCCCTTTGGGGGTGAGGTACTGGGGGGGGTGACCAGAGCTGTGGAACCTCAGACCAACAAGGAGCAGCTGGGAGGGAGAGGGAAGGGGATTAAAACAAATAGAAACAGCAAAAAGAAAATGTTTTAACGCAGAGTGAATGATGATAACTGGAGTGAGATTAATACCCGGGATATCGAAGGACTGGGGCTGGAATCACACCGTCTGAATTCATCCCAATCCCGCAACTCCCAGCTCTGCTAATTTAACAGGATTTACAGCGTAAAAATCTGTAAACAGGGTGAAGATAAATGAGCAGAGCTCGAGGTAATTAGATCCTGGACGGCCCGATCTATCAAAATAAAAACTGGGAGAATTGAGAAACGCAGCGGGAAACATGAGCTGAGGCCGAGACTCGGGGGCAGAGCGGAATCTGAAATCTGACGGCATTTTTTGTCCTTCACCAGGGAAACAAACACAATCATTTAACTCTGAGCGAGAATCAGATCTGAAACCCCCCCAGCTCTGGGCCCAGTCATTAAAACAATTTTTACTGCTCCCCCCCACTGCCCACAATGGGTTAAAATTTAGGCCAAAATCATTCCTTCTCCACCCTCGATTAAAGTGAACATTGAGGTTTGGGTGTTAAATATTTATGACTTGCTGAACTATTGAAGTTTCTCACAGAGCGCATTAATTCTGAGAACAGTGGAATGAAGAGGCAGTTTTTACGGTGACATTAGCACCAGGTTTATATATTCTCCATCCATTGGGAATCAGAATGAATTATTTACCATCAGCATTCAGGATGGGATTATTTTCACATAGTTTAAGGTGCTGGTGTGTTATTTTTTATTCATTCTGGGGATGTGGGCATCGCTGGCAAGGCCGGCATTTATTGCCCATCCCTAGTTGCCCTGAGAAGGTGGTGCTGGGCCTTCTTCTTGAACCACTGGGAGCGGGTTTGATACAAACTGAGTGTCTCGCTCGGACACTTCAGAGGGAGGTTAAGGGTCAACCACGTTGGTGTGGGACTGGAGTCACATATAGGCCCAGACCGGGTAAGGACGGCTGGTGTGTGTATCAGTGGGTCAGTTGGGTTTTTACGACAATCCAACAGTTTTATGGTCACTTTTACTGAGACCAGATTTTTATAACTGAGTTTAAATTCTCAAACTGCCCGGGTGGGATTTGAACTCTTGTTCTCTGGATTATTGGTCCGAGCCTTTGGATTACTGGACAAACAGTAACATAACCACTGGACCAGAAAATCTTCATATCTTTGATTATCTATAATAACAATACTATGTTGAAATTTACTGAGGGTCATTTATGAGGCTGCATTTATATAATTGCGATATATATCTGGTCCATTAATGCCTCAAACTTAAAATTCCCATTCTCATGTTCAAATCCCTCCATGGCCTCGCCCCTCCCCATCTCTGAAACCTCCTCCAGCCCTACAACCCTCCGAGATCTCTGTGTCTCTTGCCCATCCCCCACTCCCTTCACCCCACCATTGGCGGCCGTGCCTTCAGCTGCCTGGACCCTAAGCTCTGGAATTCCCTCCCTAAACCTCTCCCCTTCTCTCTCCTCATTTAAGACCCTCCTTAAAACCCACCTCTTTGACCAAGCTTTTGGTCTCCTGTCCTAAGATCTCCTTCTTTGGCTTGGTGTCAATTTTTGTCTGATTTACGCTCCTGTGAAGCACCTTGGGACGTTTTACTACGTTAAAGGCGCTATATAAATACAAGTTGTTGTTCTTGTTGTTGCCGTCTCAATAAATTCACCAATCAGGAAATTCTCACTCCATATTTCTGCAATATTTCCGCACTGACTATAAATCGAGGCTCATTCTCAATACTTTCCCGTCCAGTCAGTTCAGGAGTTCCACACATGGACACTTTCCAAATATCGGCCGTCTGTTTTGCTGCATCAGTAATAACTGACACTCTCAATAAAACATCTCCCATTTCACCATAATAATCACCGTGTAAAATACAGTCATCACACAGCTCGACAATCAGTAATTGGACAGTTTCAAACTCTCTCTCTCTCCACAACAGGCTGATGACATCCCATAATCACTGGGACTCATTTCCCCCCGAGACCTTCACCAACCAGAATGTTTGGCAAATACCGTTTTATAGAGAATATCTGTAATTATGTGTGACTATCTGTAAAGTCTTGTGTGGAGCATGGACCTGTCACATCACAGCTCTCAGAGGGTCACAGCTGACAGTTTGGACTAGAGGTGTCACACCTTAAGATGTCACAGTTCAGGGCATCACATCTCAAGGATTCACACCTCAGAATATCACACCTGAAAAGTGTCACACCTCAGAGTGTCACACCTCAGAGTGTCACACCTCAGAGTGTCACACCTCAGGGGTCCCGTCACAGAGTGTCACACCTCAGAGTGTCACATCTCAGGGGTCGCATCACAGAGTGTCACACCTCGGGGTGTCATGCCTCAGGCTGTCACATTTTCAAAGTGTCGAGGGCAGAGAGTCATGATTGGCTCAAAGACGATCACTCTGATAAATCACCAATCACGTATCTGAATGACTAAATGTGAACAACTTAATCGTATAAAAAAGTACCAATGAGAAATGAGAAACCAGCAGAAAACGGACCAATCAAATCCTACATTGTTTTCAAAACCATTCACAAACCAACTAGTACCAGTTCATCAAATGAGTGAAATAAACTTTTCAAACTGTGTGACCATTATTTTCAATCTCACTTAGCTAAAAGTGACATAGAATCTTACCGCACAGAAAGAGGCCATTCAGCCCATCGTGCCTGTGCCGGCTCTTTGAAAGATCTGTCCAATTAGTCCCACTCCCCCGCTCTTTCCCCATAGACCTGCAAATTTATCCTTTTCAAGTATTTAACCAATTCCCTTTTGAAAGTTATTATTGAATCTGCTTCCACCGCCCTTTCAGGCAGCGCATTCCAGATCAGAACAACTCGCTGTGAAAAATTCTCCTCATCTCCCCTCTGGTTCTTTTACCAATTACCTTAAATCTGTGTCCTCTGGTTACCGACCCTCCTGCCAGTAGAAGCAGTTTCTCCCGATCTACTCTCTCTACATTACAATTATATCCCATTACAATTATATCCCATTACAATTATATCCCATTACAATTATATCCCATTACTTTTTACCAATTTGTAAATATAACGACCACAAAGGAGATAAAAGTCGATGCTGATCGTACGGAGAATCTTAAATAAAAGTCTCTCCTTTCCTGTGAGTGGGTGAACCGACCATTAGAGGGAATCGGAGATCTTACCAGCCTGTATAAAATGACTGGGGCCGTGTGATTTAATATTCCTCAATATCGTGGCCATATTAGTGAATTAAATATTAGTGGAGCCGCCTTTATCTGTGAGTCTGGTCTCCAGCTCGGACCAACCAGGTTCTATTGAGTGGGAATTGTTTTTTTGCACAGGCCCAAAGCCTGTGATTGAGGCCCATCGATTTAACACAAAGATTCTGTGCAGAAAACGGTGCAGGAAATGATGGGCCTCCCCCACCCTTTGGGCCTGGGCTACGGGTGAACTGAGATCAGGGACACGACCCTCCTATTGGCCCAGTCACTGCAGTTCTCAGTCCCATTACTGAGCGAGTCAGGAGCGCAGGTTAAAATCCTGTTTTGATCCATTAAATGAACCGTGTAATAAAGCAATAAACACTGACAGGATAATATTACATCACTGAGCACTAATTATGGGCTGTTGAGCGTGTCTGGAGTTTGTAATGAACACACTTGGTGCAATCTCTGTTTTCCCAGCTGACGTATTATTCCATATTCCCCTTTGAATAGATTTCCATGTTCAGCCTCTGTTTGTTTGAACTGATCACATTCTCGGAGTCTGATTTGTGAATAAATCCACTTCCAATCCTCACTCCGCAGCTGATCTGAGGCACTTTAGGGAACGAGTCGTGTGTTGGAATCATTCAAATTTAACACAAACATCTTTTTAACTTCTTGCTCCGGTGACGATGGGAACAGACGAATCCTCGATCTTACAGAGAGTAAAATGGTAAACGACCAACGCTGGGAACACACGACAGGTCTGTCAGCGTCTGAAACAAAGGGAACTGATCGGCTCATGTTTTGGGCGAAGATTCTTCGTTAAAACTCTGCTCAGATGCTGTGGAACTGGGCGTAGAATCACCAGGCCCGATTTTAACCCACTCCTCCCCAGCGAGAAATGGGTGTAGAATCACCAGGCCTGATTTTAACCCACTCCTCCCCAGCGAGAAATGGGTGTAGAATCACCAGGCCCGATTTTAACCCACTCCCCCCCAGCGGGAAATGGGTGTAGAATCACCAGGCCTGATTTTAACCCACTCCTCCCCAGCAGGAACCGGGCTAGAATCACCAGGCCCGATTTTAACCCACTCCCCCCCAGCGGGAAATGGGTGTAGAATCACCAGGCCCGATTTTAACCCATTCCCCCCTGGTGGGAACCAGGCGGGAGGGCGAGAGGTTAAAATGCCACAGTGACTTACCCCCACCTGAACCCACTGCCTTTTCCATGAGTTGCTGCTTTGAATGAGAGGAGAAGGAAAGATTTGCATTTATATAGTGCCTTTCACAAACTCAGGACATCCCAAAGTGCTTTACAGCAAATAAAGTACTTTTGAAATGTACTCACTGTTGTAATGTAGGAAACACAGCAGACAATTTTCACACATAAACAGTGAAATAAATGACCAGATCATCTATCTGTTCAGGTGTTGTTTGAGGGATAAATATTGCCCAGGACACCGGGGAGAACTCCCCTGCTCTTCTTCGAAATCGTGCCGCGGGATCTTTTACATCCACCTGAGGGGACAGACGGGGCCTCGGTTTAACGTCTCATCCCAAAGACAGACTCACGGGCTCCACATTTACTGAGATGAATGTTGCTCGAGTTCCACATCCCTTTGAGTCTGTCGGTGCCCTGTGTGATTTTATATAATGGTTCTCGGGCTCCCAATGGAGCAGCAAAGGGCAATGTTTGTTCTGACAATGTCTGATCTACGGGCCATTACTGCTCATTTCCCATCCACCTGTGTGTTGTGTGATTGTCCTGCTCCAGTTAGGGTTAATATCCACTGCCTTTCTGTTACACGCCATTAATCACTGGTTAGACCCCAGCTGGAGAATTGTGTCCAATTCTGGGCACCGCACTTTAGGAATGATCTCAAGGCCTTGGAGAGGGTGCAGAGGAGATTTACTAGAATGGGACCAGGGATGAGGGACTTCAGTTATGGGGAGAGACTGGAGAAGCTGGGATTGTTCACCTCAGAGCAGAGATTGTTAAGTGGAGATTTAATAGAGGTGTTCAAAATTATGAGGGACTTTGAACGAGTAAATAAGGAGAAACTGTTTCCACTGGCAGGAGGGTCGGTAACCAGAGGGCACAGATTTAAGATAATTGGTGAAAGAACCAGAGGGGAGATGAGGAGAATTTTTTGCAAGTTGTGATGATCTGGAATGCGCTGCCTGAAAGGGCGGTGGAAGCAGATTCAATAATAACTTTCAAAAGGGAATTGGATAAATACTTAAAAAGGAAAAATTTGCAGGGGAAAGAGCGGGGGAGTGGGATTGATTGGATAGCTCTTTCAAAGAGCCGGCACAGGCACGATGGGCCGAATGGCCTCCTCCTGTGCTGTAAGATTCTATGATTCTAAGATTCTATGATTTGAAGATTCGATGATTCAGTGATTCTATGGGCATGATTTTTCCTTGGAGCGGGGAATTCAGCGGGGGGTAGATTTTCCTGTGGGGAACCCGGAAGTGAAGTGAGTGTGTCCGAATCTGACATCGGGACTCAATTGAAGGTCATTATTTTTTCTTCCGTGTTTCCCGCGCGACAGTCGGATTAACAGGAGGGGGAGGAGCCGGGAATCGTAGAGGAGGGAGGGAGGGAGAGATCGTGGGCCGTGGAGGACATGGCGGGGGGAGGGGCCCTTGGAGAAGGTCACGGTGGAGGAGGAGGTGATCGGGGGGAGGTCGAACATCGGATGAAGATTTGGAGCGATGAGGGGTCTCGGCCATCGGTGGGGGAGGGTCTCCCATCCCGGGGGTTCTCGGCCAACAGGGGGTCGGACGATCATGGGGGTCCTATCGGCCAGGTGAGCTTGTTGGGCCTGGAGGGAACAGTCCTCCTCCTCTGGGCCCACCAGCAGTGCAATAAAGGCCCTCACTCACCTCATGGATCGGCCATTCTCACCTCCTCTCACCTGACGAGATTCAGAAGCCCCGGGAAACCCGTGCAGGTGAGGCTTCAATTCATTTCAGACTGAGAATCAACAAAAAATTAATGACCTCAACTATCTCAATGAGGTAAATTGCCCCTTTAACAATCCGCCCGCCGGCATTAAGTGGGGGCGGGACTTCCGGGATTGGGCTGAGCCGCGTCCAAACGCCCCGGGGTTAAACCCGGAAGTGGGCGGGTTGGAGCCGGGTTGTGGCCGAGCTTCAAAAAGCTGTAATTTTAACCTCCCACAAACCCCCAACTCACCCGCTCTTTGGGGTTAAAATTACCCTCGATGATTCGGTGATTCGATGATTCGGTGATTTGGTGATTCGATTATCTGATGATTCGGTGATTTGATGATTTGATGATTCGGTGATTTGATGATTTGATGATTCGGTGATTTGATGATTTGGTGATTCGATGATTTGATGATTCGGTGATTTGATGATTCGATGATTCGGTGATTTGATGATTCGGTGATTTGATGATTTGATGATGCGGTGATTCGGTGAAAACCACGACACAGAATAGAAACATTCCCCACTTCCTGCTCCCTCTGTGTTTCCCGATTATCTTCCTGTATTTTTGGGGCTTTCGGACCAGCTGAGGGACAGGGGAACATCTAAAGGGGGCGATCTTTACCCAGGGAAATCTCAAACTCACCACAACCCAACATCAGCAAAATCAAACCAGCCGTAATATTGACACAAAGAGACTTGATCCGAGTGACATTTAAATCAGCACATCGCAGAAGGAAACTTGTTTAAAGAGGATATTGGAAGCAGAATCACTCCTGCCTGATGTGGACTTTCTGGAGCCCACTCCTGATCCTCAGGAATATTTCCTGGGATTCATGAGCTGCTTCGAAGTTTACAGAAGGATTCAGAGATCGAGCCAATCATCTTCATTCATTAAATAATAAGCCTGTTTCTCTGATAGTTTATTGTCTCTGCGAATGTCTGTGTCTGTGTCTATGTGAGTGTGTGTCTGTGTCTGTGTGTCTGTCTCTCTGTGTGTGTGTGTCTGTGTCTGTGTGTCTGTCTGTGTCTCTCTCTCTGTGTCTCTCTGTGTTTGGGGTAGATTGTGACTCTGGTGAGAGTGTAAAACGGGGGAGAGTGAATCGAAGGCCTGTTTTTCATTTCTCCCCATTTTTATTTCCATTCACTTCACAACATTATTGTCAATAATGTCGAGGTCACCGGGAGGTCAGGAGGAGATGGTGCGAGATTATTGCTGCAGGAATCAGATAGAAAACCCCCAGCTTCTGTTTTCCTGGAACAGGATGGATCCAGTGTCGGAGTCACTCCTTTCTCAGGGGCACTGGGCTCATTATTTACTATTTTATTATATTTTATATTATCGAGAAACCAAGGCTTAGGCCCAAAGTGCCGGATATTAACCGGGAGTAAATAAAGGGGACAAGAGAAGTGGGAGGTGAATCGGGAAGTAGAGATCGGGGAATTTCCCAGTGTCGCTGGCAAGGCCGGCATTTATTGCCCATCCCTAGTTGCCCCTTGAGAAGGTGGTGATGGGCCTTCTTCTTGAACCACTGCAGTCCGTGTGGTGACGGTGCTCCCACAGTGCTGTTAGTTGGAGAGTTATTATTCCATGTAGTAATTTACCAGCAAATCTGGGAATGTTGGCCTTTATCTCGGGGGCTGGAATACAAAGGGGAGGAAGTGATGTTCCAGCTGTACAGAGCTCTGGTCAGACCACATCTGGAGACTGGGTTCAGTTCTGGGCACCGCCCCTCAGGAAGGATATATTGGCCCTGGAGGGGGTGCGGTGCAGATTCACCAGAATGATACTGGGGCTAAAAGGGTTAAATTATGAGGACAGGTTCCATAAACCAGGCTTGTATTCCCTCGAGTTTAGAAGATTGAGGGGAGTTCTAATCGAGGCGTTTAAAATGATAAAGGATTTGATAGGATAGATGGAGAGAAACTATTTCCTCTGGTGGGAGAGTCCAGAACAAGGGGGAATAATCTTAAAATTAGAGCTCGGCCGTTCAGGGGTGATGTCAGGAAGCATTTCTTCACACAAAGGGGAGTGGAAATCTGGAACTCTCTCCCCCAAAAGGCTGTGGATGCTGGGGGTCAATTGGAGCTTTCAAGACTGAGATCGATAGATTTTTGTTGGGTGAGGGTATCGAGGGATACGGAGCAAAGGAGGGTAAATGGAGTTGGGTACAGATCAGACGTGATCTCATTGAATGGGGGAACACGATCAAGGGGCTGATTGGCCTCCTCCTGTTCCTATGTAACAGCCTCGAGGGGCTGAATGGCCTCCTCCTGTTCCTATGTAACAGGCTCGAGGGGCTGAATGGCCTCCTCCTGTTCCTGTGTTCCTATTTCTATGATGATTGTGGAATAAAACATGACCCTGGAATTTTATAGGTTGTTAATTTGACTGTTGTAAACAGGGAGAACAGTTTAAAACCTCCCCTGTCAGGGAGCATTAACCCATCTTGAGCATCTTGTAAAATTCCCACTGACAGGACATAAAGTTACAGTCTCGACACCCACAAATATTCTCATGATTTGTCACATCAGGAGATTAAATTTCCAGCTCCTTGACTTTGTGACTGAGTGTAAATAACATCATCGAGCAACAGAACAGGTCTGATTCAGCTCGTCCCAGACTGGCTTCCAGATATTACATAGAATTACATTGAATGTACAGCACAGAAACAGGCCATTCGGCCCAACTGGTCTATGCCGGTGTTTATGCTCCACACGAGCCTCCTCCCTCCCTACTTCATCTCACTCTATCAGCATATCCTTCTATTCCTTTCTCCCTCATGTGTTTATCTGGATTCCCCTTAAATGCATCTACACTATTCACCTCAACTACTCCTTGTGGGAGTGAGTTCCACATTCTCACCACTCTCTGGGTAAAGAAGTTTCTCCTGAATTCCCTATTGGATTTATTAGTGACTCTCTTATATTTATGGCCCCTAGTTCTGGTCTCCCCCACAAGTGGAAATATCTTCTCTATGTCTACCCTATCAAACCCCTTCATAATTTTAAAGCCCTCTATCTGGTCCCCCTCAGCCTTCTCTTTTATTTTTAATTATTTTTTTGTAATTGTCCACTGGCGTTTAGTGATTTCTGTACTTGGGCCCCTAAATCTCTCTGCTCCTCCACAGTTCCCGGCTTCTCACCATTTAGAAAATACTCTGATCGATCTTTCTTCGGTCCAAAGTGAATGACCTCACACTTCCCCACATTGAACTCAATCTGCCCCAGTTTTCCCACTCACTGAATCTCTCAATGTCTCTGTGTAATGAGCACATACCCATTACCCAGACCCACCCTCTGTCTCCTGCCTCCTAATCAATTCCCTACTCATATCAAAATGTTTCCTCCAATTCCACGCTCTCATTTTTGTTAACAGTCTTTTATGTGGAACCTTATCGAATGCCTTCTGGAAGTCCATATAAATAACATCCACAGACACTCCCTTATCCATCACGTTAGTTACCGCCTCAAAAAATTCAACTCGGTTCATTAGAGATGACTCACCCTTTACAAATCCACACTGGCTCTCTCTGATCAGCTCATATTTATCCAAATGCTCAGTCACTCTGTCCCTAATAACAGATTCAAGTAACTTCCCCACAACTGACATTAGATTAATAGGCTGATAATTTCCTGGTTTATCTCTTACTCTTCTTAAGTAATGGAGTGACATCGGCAATTTTCCAACCCAAGGGGACAATTCCTGAATCAAGAGAGTTTTGGACGATCATGACTAAAGTATCAACGATTTCCTCACCGACTTCTTTTAATATTCTGGGATGGGAACCATCGGGTCCTGGAGATTTGTTTATCTTTGGTCTCATTATTTTCTCCATTACCATTTTACTGATATTAAATCGAGTAAGTTCCTCCCCTTGATTTATTTTTAGTTTTCTTTGAATCGCTGGTATTTTATCCCCATCCCCCACTGTGAAGACCGATAGAAAGTAAATATTGAGCAAGTCTGCCATTTCCTGATTTCCAATCACAATATCACCTGGGTCTGTCATTAAGGGGCCCACATTACTCTCAGCCTCCCTCTTTCTCTCAATAAACTTGTAAAAACCTTCAGTGTTGTCCTCGATATCCCTCGAAAGCTTTTTCTCCAATTCCCTTTCTGCAGCTCTCACCACTTTCTTTGTTTCCCTTTGCTGATCTTTATATCTCCCCCAGTCCGTGGGATCTACTGATCTTTATATCACCCCCAGTCCGTGGGATCTACTGATATTTATATCACCCCCAGTCCGTGGGATCTCGACTGATCTTGATATCACCCCCAGTCCATGGGATCTCCACTGATCTTTATATCACCCCCAGTCCGTGGGATCTACTGATCTTTCTATCACCCCCAGTCCGTGGGATCTACTGATCTTTATATCACCCCCAGTCCGTGGGATCTACTGATCTTTATATCACCCCCAGTCCGTGGGATCTACTGATCTTTATATCTCCCCCAGTCCGTGGGATCTACTGATCTTTATATCACCCCCAGTCCATGGGATCTCTACTGATCTTTATATCACCCCCAGTCCATGGGATCTACTGATCTTTATATCACCCCCAGTCCATGGGATCTCTACTGATCTTTATATCACCCCCAGTCCGTGGGATCTACTGATCTTTATATCACCCCCAGTCCATGGGATCTCTACTGATCTTTATATCACCCCAGTCCGTGAGATCTCTACTGATCTTTATATCACCCCCAGTCCGTGGGATATACTGATCTTTATATCACCCCAGTCCGTGGGATCTACTGATCTTTATATCACCCCAGTCCGTGGGATCTACTGATCTTTATATCACCCCCAGTCCATGGGATCTCTACTGATCTTTATATCACCCCCAGTCCGTGGGATCTACTGATCTTTATATCACCCCAGTCCGTGGGATCTACTGATCTTTATATCACCCCAGTCCGTGGGATCTCTACTGATCTTTATATCACCCCCAGTCCGAGGGATCTCTACTGATCTTTATATCACCCCCAGTCCGTGGGATCTATTGATCTTTATATCTCCCCCAGTCCGTGGGATCTACTGATCTTTATATCACCCCCAGTCCGTGGGATCTCTACTGATCTTTATATCACCCCCAGTCCGTGGGATCTCTACTGATCTTTATATCTCCCCCAGTCCGTGGGATCTCTACTGATCTTTATATAACCCCCAGTACGTGGGATCTCTACTGATCTTTATATCACCCCAGTCCGTGGGATCTCTCCTGATCTTTATATCACCCCGAGTCCGTGGGATCTCCACTGATCTTTATATCTCCCCCAGTCCGTGGGATCTCTACTGATCTTTATATCACCCCAGTCCGTGGGATCTCTACTGATCTTTATATCACCCCAGTCCGTGGGATCTCTACTGATCTTTATATCACCCCCAGTCCGTGGGATCTCCACTGATCTTTATATCTCCCCCAGTCCGTGGGATCTCTACTGATCTTTATATCACCCCAGTCCGTGGGATCTCTACTGATCTTTATATCACCCCCAGTCCGTGGGATCTCCACTGATCTTTATATCACCCCCAGTCCATGGGATCTCTACTGATCTTTATATCACCCCCAGTCCGTGGGATCTACTGATCTTTATATCACCCCCAGTCCGTGGGATCTACTGATCTTTATATCACCCCCAGTCCATGGGATCTCTACTGATCTTTATATCACCCCCAGTCCGTGGGATCTCTACTGATCTTTATATCACCCCCAGTCCATGGGATCTCCACTGATCTTTATATCACCCCCAGTCCGTGGGATCTACTGATCTTTATATCACCCCCAGTCCGTGGGATCTACTGATCTTTATATCACCCCCAGTCCGTGGGATCTCCACTGATCTTTATATCACCCCCAGTCCGTGGGATCTACTGATCTTTATATCACCCCCAGTCCGTGGGATCTACTGATCTTTATATCTCCCCCAGTCCGTGGGATCTCTACTGATCTTTATATCTCCCCCAGTCCGTGGGATCTACTGATCTTTATATCACCCCCAGTCCGTGGGATCTCCACTGATCTTTATATCACCCCCAGTCCGTGGGATCTCTACTGATCTTTATATCTCCCCCAGTCCATGGGATCTCTACTGATCTTTATATCTCCCCCAGTCCGTGGGATCTCTACTGATCTTTATATCACCCCCAGTCCGTGGGATCTCCACTGATCATTATATCACCCCCAGTCCGTGGGATCTACTGATCTTTATATCTCCCCCAGTCCGTGGGATCTCCACTGATCTTTATATCACCCCCAGTCCGTGGGATCTCTACTGATCTTTATATCACCCCCAGTCCGTGGGATCTCTACTTATCTTTATATCTCCCCCAGTCCGTGGGATCTCTACTGATCTTTATATCACCCCCAGTCCATGGGATCTACTGATCTTTATATCACCCCAGTCCGTGGGATCTCTACTGATCTTTATATCACCCCCAGTCCGTGGGATCTACTGATCTTTATATCACCCCCAGTCCGTGGGATCTCTACTGATCTTTATATCACCCCCAGTCCGTGGGATCTACTGATCTTTATATCACCCCCAGTCCGTGGGATCTCTACTGATCTTTATGTCACCCCCAGTCCGTGGGATCTACTGATCTTTATCTCTCCCCCAGTCCGTGGGATCTCTACTGATCTTTGCCTCGATATGAGGCCTTTCTTTTAGTTTAATTCCATCTCTCACTTCCTTTGTTAAATAACTCTACAAACCCACACTGACCGTCCCCGATTGGCTCACAGCTTTCTAAATATTCACTTGTTTCACCACATATTATGGGCTGTCCTGGTTTTGAATTGATTTCACGATGAATAAACCTGTTTAGCGACAGTGAAGTTCCCACATATGATCCAGTAACAATAAAGGGGTTCATTGGTCACCCGAGGGTTGTTATGCCAGGTTACGTCACACGTAAGGTCACGTTATGACTCAGAGGGAATGAGGACTTGTCTATAGAAGCAATTATGTGTTTGGGGACCAGGGGCCCGATTTTAGCACCCGCTATCGGGTGCGTTCTCGGCGTGGGGGCCCTGAAAATCCCGAAATCCAGGTGCGGGACCGGATCACGCCTCGATCCCGCCCACTTCCGGGTTCCCTGATGACGCGCGGGCGTGCGCGCGCAGCCCCCGCTGGTGGGAATCTCGCAGGCAATTAAAGCCAGCGGGATGCCACTTGAGAGTATTTACTTTGCTTGTTCAGGTCATTAATTAAGGGACTGTGTGTGATTTTGGAGAAACATGGGACTGTTTCCCACACTGGGGGAAACACTCCCAGTTGAAATGGACGTGTTGCAGCTGTCAGCCTGTGGCAGCTGCAAAGGTCCATTTGACAGGTTGGGTGGGGAGACCCTCACTCATTGCAGGAGGCCGCTCTGTCACTTGGGACAAAGTTTGGCCTCCACCACCCTCCTCCTGATGGTCAAAGTCACCAACCTGCACACTTACCCCGGGGTCCGGAGACATGTACCTACCTTGCGGACCCCCTCAGATGTACATCTTCCGGATGGGGGCCGCCGTAGCTGCAGTCATGACCTCCTCGGAGGGCAAACAGCATCACCAGCCTCACCAGCCTCGCCATCCACGCCGTCCACCTCTGACACGTGGAGCTCCACAACAGAGTGCTGTGACACATCCACCTGTACAGCAGGAGGGAGGGCAACCGCAGAGAGAGATGCGTCGCAGAGGGCACTACCCTCGCCACAGGGTCCACAGACCGAGGCGCAGCTTCCTGGACCTCTCTGAGCAGCAGTGCACACGGAGGCTCAGAGTCAGTCGACATGTAGCCGTGGACATCTGCAGCCTCTTTCATGCCGAGCTGCTCCTGGCTGGCCCCAGCACCATCTTCTTACCTGTCGCTGTCAAAGTCACCACAGCCCTCCCGAACTTCTGCTCCACAGCCTTCCAGGCTGCAACCGGGGACATCCCCGATGTCTCTCAGTCGTCTGCGCAGAAGAGCCCTGCAAATACACCTACACCCACTCTGCAGTGACACACTGGGTGGCATCAGTGGTGGATCCTCATAGTGATACCCAGGAGCGGGCATTATTGCACAAACCGGACAGGATTCACGAAGACATGGCAGTAGTGGTGCCAATATAATGTGTGATGTGAGTTGTTCTTTAATTCAATAGAAGTAAGAACCATGACAAACCCTCAAACACCCTTGTGCATCCCCTTCATGCTCACGACACGTTTGCCTTACGCTGCCCACTGCACATATGTGATGCATGCCCTGTGGCTGCAGCACAGGTAGTGGCAGGTTGAGTGAGGCTGACCATGAAAGAGATGCACGAGAGGGTGAGTATGGGATAGAGCCATGAGATTGTATGAGGATTGGGTTGCGTGTTAGTGGCGGGATGAGTACTGGCGAGGTGAGTAGGTGCAGGTAAGATGAGGATGAGGTTTGAGTGGGTATGAGGGGTGATGTGACAGAGTGGTGTTGGCAGTGCCGAAGGAGATGTGGGGTGGGGGCGGTGATGTGGCAGACGGAGTGTAGGGGAAAGACTACGTGGTCTCACTGTGGCTGACCCACTGAGGTCATTGCAGCGCCTCCTGCACTGTATGCAGGTGGGCGATATGTTGGTGGTGCAGGTGACCTCCTCTGCCACCTCGAGCCAGGCCTTCTTGGTGGCAGAGGCAGGCCGCTTCCTCCCGCCCGCCGGGTGGAAGAGCTCTGTCCTCCCCCTCCTCCTCACCCCATCTAATGATACCTGGGGTGAGGCATCATTAAACTGGGAGCAGCCTTCCCCCTGGGCTGCTCCATGCTGTAATTTTTGCTGTTTGTTGCAGCATCAGTCAGTGGAGGACTACCCCTTTAAATAGAGAGCTTCCAGCTGACAGATCTTACTGCGCATGCGCAGCCCGACCGATGCGCAGACCAGCAGTGGGGAACCCGGAGGAGCAGGTAAGTGAATCCAATTAGTGTGTTGCCTGCTACGATCGCACGGGAAACCCACTAATTTCACCGAGCGCGTTGGCCCACCCGCCGAGAACCCGCACCCCTGGTAAAATTGGGCCCCTGGAGTGGAAACCAACAGGTCCTGGAGATTTGTCTGTCTTCAGTCTCATTATTTTCTCCATTACCATTTTTTTTACTGATATTGAATCTAGTCTTTGTTTTGTTGATGTGACATGTTACTTTAACCCGGCATCATTCCAGAACAGATTCCATGGGTCTGGGCGGGGGTCTCATGTTCAAGGAGCAGAACTGAGTGTTAACCGGGACTCAGTGGGCAGCACTCTCGCCTCTGAGGCAGAAGGTCATGGGATCAAATTCCACTCCAGAGACTCGAGCACAAAATCCAGACCTGACACTCCCGGTGCAGTACTGAGGGAGTGCTGCACTGTCGGAGGGTCAGTACTGAGGGAGTGCTACACTGTCAGAGGGTCAGTACTGAGGGAGTGCTGCACTGTCGGAGGGTCAGTACTGAGGGAGTGCTACACTGTCAGAGGGTCAGTACTGAGGGAGTGCTGCACTGTCAGAGGGTCAGTACTGAGGGAGTGCTGCACTGTCAGAGGGTCAGTACTGAGGGAGTGCTGCACTGTCTGAGGGTCAGTACTGAGGGAGTGCTGCACTGTCAGAGGGTCAGTACTGAGGGAGTGCTGCACTGTCAGAGGGTCAGTACTGAGGGAGTGCTGCACTGTCGGAGGGTCAGTACTGAGGGAGTGCTGCACTGTCAGAGGGTCAGTACTGAGGGAGTGCTGCACTGTCGGAGGGTCAGTACTGAGGGAGTGCTACACTGTCAGAGGGTCAGTACTGAGGGAGTGCTGCACTGTCAGAGGGTCAGTACTGAGGGAGTGCTGCACTGTCAGAGGGTCAGTACTGAGGGAGTGCTGCACTGTCTGAGGGTCAGTACTGAGGGAGTGCTGCACTGTCAGAGGGTCAGTACTGAGGGAGTGCTGCACTGTCAGAGGGTCAGTACTGAGGGAGTGCTGCACTGTCGGAGGGTCAGTACTGAGGGAGTGCTGCACTGTCAGAGGGTCTGTACTGAGGGAGTGCTGCACTGTCGGAGGGTCAGTACTGAGGGAGTGCTACACTGTCAGAGGGTCAGTACTGAGGGAGTGCTGCACTGTCGGAGGGTCAGTACTGAGGGAGTGCTGCACTGTCAGAGGTGCCATCTTTTAGATGAGACGTTAAACCCAGGCCCCATCTGCCCTCTCAGGTGGACGTAAAAGATAGTATTTCGAAGAAGAGCAGGGGAGTTCACCATGGTATCCTGGTGAATATTTAACACTCAACCAACATCACTAAAACAGATTATCTGGTGATTTATCTCATTGCTGTTTGTGGGATCTTGCTGTGCACAAATTGGATACTGCGTTTCCTACATCACAACAGTGACTACACTTCAAAATACTTCATTGGTTGTAAATCGCTTTGGGACGTCCTGAGGTGGTGAAAGGCGCTATATAAATGCAAGTTCTTTCTTTTCTGAGTGGGTTGTTTCTATGGTAACCGGAGAGTTCTGTCCAGGGACGTGGAATCCCTGAGATCACAGAACGGTGGAATGCCCTGGGCCGGGGAGATGATTGTGGAAATAATCTTATTTTCTAACAGGGTTAACTTTCTGTCAGAAAGATTTTAAACAGAATAAGCTCAGAGTGTTCAGAACCACCTTCCCAATCCCATGAGCCTCTGGGAATGGGCCTCCATTGGCTGTAATTGATTCTCAGCGGTTTGGTTCCAGTGAGGAGAATTATAGCAGGAAATACGAGGTTATGAAGGAACATTAAGGGCTCAGAGGCATTCAGTAAAATCCTGCACCAAGAAAGGTATTTCTGGTCAACAAATATCTCCTCAGAGCAGAGAAGGTTAAGGGGAGATTTAATAGAGGTCTTCAAAATCAGGAGGGGTTTTGATGGAGTAAATAAGGAGAAACTGTTTCCAGTGGCAGGAGGGTCGGTAACCAGAGGACACAGATTTAAGGTAATTGGCAAAAGTACCAGAGAGGAGAGGAGGAGAATGTTTTTTACGCAGTGAGTTGTTCTGATCTGGAATGCGCTGCCTGAAAGCGGATTGAAAAACAACTTTCGAAAGGAGATTGGATAAATACTTGAAAGGGAAAAATTTGTCGGGCTATGGAGAAAGAGCGGGGGAGTGGGACTAATTGGATAGCTATTTAAAAGAGCCGGCACAGGCTTGAGGGGCTGAATGGCCTCTTCCTGTTCCTATGTTCCTATGAACAGTGGAACATGCTCGAGAGGCTGAATGGCCTCTTCCTGTTCCTATGTTCCTATGAATGGTGGAACATGCTCGAGGGGCTGAATGGCCTCCTCCTGTTCCTATGTTCCTATGAACGGTGGAACAGGCTTGAGGGGCTGAATGGCCTCCTCCTGTTCCTATGTTCCTATGAACGGTGGAACAGGCTTGAGGGGCTGAATGGCTTCTTCCTGTTCCTATGTTCCTATGAATGGTGGAACAGGCTCAAGGGGCTGAATGGCCTCCTCCTGTTCCTATGTTCCTATGAATGGTGGAACAGGCTCGAGGGGCTGAATGGCCTCCTCCTGTTCCTATGTTCCTATGAATGGTGGAACAGGCTCGAGGGGCTGAATGGCCTCCTCCTGTTCCTATGTTCCTATGAACGGTGGAACAGGCTTGAGGGGCTGAATGGCTTCTTCCTGTTCCTATGTTCCTATGAATGGTGGAACAGGCTCAAGGGGCTGAATGGCCTCCTCCTGTTCCTATGTTCCTATGAATGGTGGAACAGGCTCGAGGGGCTGAATGGCCTCCTCCTGTTCCGATGTTCCTATGAATGGGGGAACAGGCTCGAGGGGCTGAATGGCCTCCTCCTGTTCCTATGTTTCTCTGAATGGTGGAACAGGCTCGAGGGGCCTTTTACTTTCCTCACTCAGTGAGCTCAGTATCTGTAATTTTATTCCCACGATTGTCCTGTCCTGTCCTTTAATAATTGGGGCAAATTATTGCTCCTTTTTGCTTTATTTCTCATAGTTTCTGATGACCCTTTACATTATTTAACAGGCAGCGCAGAGCTAAGGTTTATTTCCGGGAGACTGATATCACAGACTTATATTATGGTCTGTGTGATGATCTCCTGCTGAGAGACAGGATCAGCACAGGTTTAACAGCTGCACAGAGTCCAGTCAGTCCCTTAGGTTTCTTATAACAAGAGTTGCTGCACAGAAATAGTCCAATAAATATGACAAGGAACAATCTGATATTTTAACCACAGAAATATTTCAATTCACAGACGTGTTAGAAACTGAAGGGCTTGAGGTGAAAATGGCAGACGGGGAATTCAGTGAGATTTGTGGGTTTAAGGCAATTCTCTCCAATTAAACAACAACTTGCATTCATATAGTGCCTTTAAAGTAGTCAAACATCCCAAGGCACTTCCCAGTGTCCTGGTTAATATTTATCCCTCAACCAACATCACTAAAAACAGATCATCTGGTTATTATCAATAGCAATTCATGGGATCTTGCTGTGCGTAAATTGGCTGCCGTGTTTCCTACATTACAACAGTGACTACACTTCAAAAGTACTTCATTGGCTGTAAAGCACTTTGGGGTCATGAGGTCATGAACGGCGCGAAATAAATGCAAATCTTTCCTTTTTACAGAATATGAAAATTACATCCCGATAAAATGTGAGAATTAATGTAATGGTTATATTACTGGACCAGTAATCTCGAGACCTGGGCTAATAATCCAGGGTACGGGAGTGTAGTGGTTATATTACTGGACCAGTAATCTCGAGACCTGGGCTAATAATCCAGGGTACGGGAGTGTAGTGGTTATATTACTGGACCAGTAATCTCGAGACCTGGGCTAATAATCCAGGGTACGGGAGTGTAGTGGTTATATTACTGGACCAGTAATCTCGAGACCTGGGCTAATAATCCAGGGTACGGGAGTGTAGTGGTTATATTACTGGACCAGTAATCTCGAGACCTGGGCTAATAATCCAGGGTACGGGAGTGTAGTGGTTATATTACTGGACCAGTAATCTCGAGACCTGGGCTAATAATCCAGGGTACGGGAGTGTAGTGGTTATATTACTGGACCAGTAATCTCGAGACCTGGGCTAATAATCCAGGGTACGGTAGTGTAGTGGTTATATTACTGGACCAGTAATCTCGAGACCTGGGCTAATAATCCAGGGTACGGGAGTGTAGTGGTTATATTACTGGACCAGTAATCTCGAGACCTGGGCTAATAATCCAGGGTACGGGAGTGTAGTGGTTATATTACTGGACCAGTAATCTCGAGACCTGGGCTAATAATCCAGGGTACGGGAGTGTAGTGGTTATATTACTGGACCAGTAATCTCGAGACCTGGGCTAATAATCCAGGGTACGGGAGTGTAGTGGTTATATTACTGGACCAGTAATCTCGAGACCTGGGCTAATAATCCAGGGTACGGGAGTGTAGTGGTTATATTACTGGACCAGTAATCTCGAGACCTGGGCTAATAATCCAGGGTACGGTAGTGTAGTGGTTATATTACTGGACCAGTAATCTCGAGACCTGGGCTAATAATCCAGGGTACGGGAGTGTAGTGGTTATATTACTGGACCAGTAATCTCGAGACCTGGGCTAATAATCCAGGGTACGGGAGTGTAGTGGTTATATTACTGGACCAGTAATCTCGAGACCTGGGCTAATAATCCAGGGTACGGGAGTGTAGTGGTTGTGTTACTGGACCAGTAATCTCGAGACCTGGGCTAATAATCCAGGGTACGGGAGTGTAGTGGTTATATTACTGGACCAGTAATCTCGAGACCTGGGCTAATAATCCAGGGTACGGGAGTGTAGTGGTTATATTACTGGACCAGTAATCTCGAGACCTGGGCTAATAATCCAGGGTACGGGAGTGTAATGGTTATATTACTGGACCAGTAATCTCGAGACCTGGGCTAATAATCCAGGGTACGGGAGTGTAGTGGTTATATTACTGGACCAGTAATCTCGAGACCTGGGCTAATAATCCAGGAAATCCCACCCTGGCAGTTTGAGAATTTGAGTTCAGTTGAGAAAATGTGTTAATAAAAAGCTGGTGTGAGTGAACATGTCCGGTGATAACACGACACTCCTGGGTGAAGCTCTGGATTAAATCTGTCCCCAGTCCGTGTTTCCTGCTCTGTGACTCCGTACAAGAGACGGGGAAACAATGACTGATTTGTCCATCAGCTGATTAAGACTTTGCCAGAATTGTAATCCACAGTCCGGGTTTGTAAGCAGAGAATCTGTTGGTCAATCAGGGCGACTAATTTGACACATTTACATATTTGCTTTGCAAATTTGACTTGTTAATCGAATGTTAATGTCTAATTATTGAAGCATGAAGATTATAAATGATTGCTGCCACTGCCTATTATAATCCCAGGACCCGATTACCGTGAGCTCCCGGACACTCACTGTTCACTCAGTGTGGAGTGTTATTGGGGCCGGGGTGTCGGGGATGCAATGTGGGGGGGTGTGTGTCTGTGTCTGGCTCTCTGTGTGATTATGTGCGTGTCTGTGTGTCTTTGTGTCCGTGTCTCTGTGTGTCTCTGTGTCTCTGTCTGTGTGTCTGTCTGTGTGTCTGTGAATCTCTGTGTCTGTGTGTGTGTGTGTCTGTCTGTGTGTGTCTGTATGTGTCCATCTCTGTCTGTCTGTCTGTGTGCCTGTATGTGTGTCTGTGTATGTGTGTCTCTGTGCGTGTGTGTATCTATGTCTCTGTGTCTGTGTGTGTGTGTGTGTATCTATGTCTGTGTGTGTGTGTGTGTGTGTATCTATGTCTGTGTGAGTCTCTCTCTTTGTGTCCGTGTCTCTGTGTCTCTGTGTCTGTGTGTGTGTGTGTCTCTCTCTGTGTCTCTGTGTGTGTCTCTCTCTGGGTCTGTGTGTGTGTGTGTGTCTCTCTCTCTGTGTCGCTGTGCGTCTCTCTCTCTGTGTCTGTGTGTGTGTGTGTGTCTCTCTCTGTGTCTCTGTGTGTCTCTCTCTCTGTGTCTGTGTGTGTGTGTCTCTCTCTCTCTCTGTGTCTCTGTGTGTCTCTCTCTCTGTGTCTGTGTGTGTGTCTCTCTCTGTGTCTCTGTGTGTCTCTCTCTCTGTGTCTGTGTCTGTGTGTGTGTGTCTCTCTCTCTCTGTGTCTGTGTGTGTGTCTCTCTCTGTGTCTCTGTGTGTCTCTCTCTCTGTGTCTGTGTGTGTGTGTGTGTCTCTCTCTCTGTGTCTCTGTGTGTGTGTCTCTGTCTCTGTGTGTCTGTGTCTCTGTGTCTCTGTGCGTGTTACTAAAGTGACGATGTGACGGGTGACAGCAGCTTGTTTCAGTATCTGGAGCAGTGAGAGTCTCGCCTGTCCCTCACTATCCTGTTTCTCAGTCTCGGTCTGAGCTGTGAGTTGCCCTCCTTTGACCAGCGACCCTCAGACACAGATGAGGAGGGCAGAGGGGCAGTGCCAGTGTATTGGTGCCAGGCCGATGACAGATCTCCTGCCATCCTCTCCCCTCCCTTCAGTCCTGTGGGACACGGACCCTCCATATGGAGGTGGGAGAGTGAGGGTAAAATGTGTTCACAGATGGTGAGCTCAGGGGAGGAGCCACTCGCTGGAGAATCTTTCACATCCAATTAACACCGAGAGAAAAGGGAAATTTCTACAGAGCAATTAAACTGGATAAACACAGGAGGGAGAAAGGAATAGAAGGATATGCTGATAGGGTGAGATGGAGAGGGGAGGGAGGAGGCTCGTGTGGAGAATAAACACCGACATGGACCAGTTGGGCCGAATGGCCTGTTTCTGTGCTGTAAATTCGATGTAACTCTGTATCAGTCAGACAGAATATTTATAAACCAGGTAAACAATCAGCTCAGACTGGCCCTAAAACCCACAATAATTAGACGGTGATTAATGTGTGACACCGTTCCATATCAAGGACATCAAGAAAGAAAGACTGGGATTTCTACAGCGCCTCCCACAACCTCAGGATGTCCCAAAACACTTCACAGACAATTCAGTACTTTTGAGGTGTAGTCACTGTTATGTTGGCAAACTCGGCAACAAATTTGCGCACAGCAAGATCCCACACACAGCATAGGAACACAGGAACAGGAGGAGGCCATTCAGACCCTCGAGCCTGTTTCGCTATTCAATTCGATCATGGCTGATCTGTATCTGAACTCCATTTACCCGTCTTGGTTCCGTAACCCTTAATCCCCTCACCCAACAAAAATCCATCAATCTCAGTTCTGAAATTTTCAATTGACCTCCAGCCTCAACAGCTTTTTGGGGGAGAGAGTTCCAGATTCCCACTCCCCTTTGTGTGAAGAAATGCTTCCTGACATCACCCCTGAACGGCCGAGCTCTAATTTTAAGATTATTCCCCCTTGTTCTGGACTCTCCCTCCAGAGGAAATAGTTTCTCTCTATCGACCCTATCAAATCCTTTAATCATCTTAAACACCTCAATTAGATCACTCCTTAATCTTCTGCACTCAAATAAATATAAGCCAAGTTTATGCAACCTGTCCTCACAATTTAACCCTTTAATCCCCAGTATCATTCTGGTGAATCTGAGCTGCACCCTCTCCAGTGCCAATATATCCTTCCTGAGGTGCGGTGCCCAGAACTGAACCCAGTCTCCAGATGTGGTCTGACCAGAGCTCTGTACAGCTGGAACATCACTTCCTCCCCTTTGTATTCCAGCCCCCGAGATAAAGGCCAACATCCCATTCGCCTTTTTAATTATTTTTTGTCCAATTCCAGGGTTTAGACGACCAATCACTGAGCTTCACTCTCAAGATCAATGATGTCATCTCAACCCTGTGATCCAGTTCCAACCCTTGTAGTGATCAACTGATCAGAGATTGTAAGAAGCAGATGATCAAATAATCCAATCTGTCCCTGTGGGTGAGGCACTGTGGATCCGTTCGAGAATACCCCATCCAATCACAGCCCAGAGACACACAACCACTGCAACAACAACAACTTGCATTTATATAGCGCCTTTAACATCGTGAAATATCCCAAGGGGCTTCACAGGAGTGATTATCAGACAGAATTTGACACCGAGCCACATAAGGAGATATTAGGACAGGTGACCAAAAGCCTGGTCAGAGAGGTGGGTTTTAAGGAGCGTCTGAAAGGAGGAGAGAGAGGTGGAGAGGGTTAGGGAGGGAATTCCAGAGCTTATGGCCCAGACAGGTGAAGGCACGGCCGCCAATGGTGGAGCGATTAAAATTGTGGGAATTGGAGGAATGCAGAGATCTCAGAGGATTGTAGGGCTGGAGGAGGTCACAGAGATAGAGAGGGGTGTAGGGCTGGAGGAGGTTACAGAGATAGGGAGGGGTGTAGGGCTGGAGGGGGTTACAGAGATAGGGAGGGGTGTAGGGCTGGAGGGGGTTACAGAGATAGGGAGGGGTGTAGGGCTGGAGGGGGTTACAGAGATAGGGAGGGGTGTAGGGCTGGAGGGGGTTACAGAGATAGGGAGGGGTGTAGGGCTGGAGGAGGTTACAGAGATAGGGAGGGGTGTAGGGCTGGAGGAGGTTACAGAGAGAGGGAGGGGTGTAGGGCTGGAGGGGGTTACAGAGATAGGGAGGGGTGTAGGGCTGGAGAGGGTTACAGAGATAGGGAGGGGTGTAGGGCTGGAGGGGGTTACAGAGATAGGGAGGGGTGTATGGCTGGAGGAGGTTACAGAGATAGGGAGGGGTGTAGGGCTGGAGGAGGTTACAGAGATAGGGAGGGGTGTAGGGCTGGAGGAGGTTAAAGAGATAGGGAGGGGTGTAGGGCTGGAGGGGGTTACAGAGATAGGGAGGGGTGTAGGGCTGGAGGAGGTTACAGAGATAGGGAGGGGTGTAGGGCTGGAGGGGGTTACAGAGATAGGGAGGGGTGTAGGGCTGGAGGGGGTTACAGAGATAGGGAGGGGTGTAGGGCTGGAGGGGGTTACAGAGATAGGGAGGGGTGTAGGGCTGGAGGGGGTTACAGAGATAGGGAGGGGTGTAGGGCTGGAGGGGGTTACAGAGATAGGGAGGGGTGTAGGGCTGGAGGGGGTTACAGAGATAGGGAGGGGTGTAGGGCTGGAGGGGGTTACAGAGATAGGGAGGGGTGTAGGGCTGGAGGTGGTTACAGAGACAGGGAGTGCACTACTGTACCCGTCTTAATTATCCCATGTGCAGTGACGGGGGAACGAATGTGCGGAGGGTCACTGGGATGTCTCTCTGTTTAACACCATCATCTGATGGAATGATGCTCAGATGGACCTTGGAATAAACACCTTGTCTGGGATTTCATTAATCACTGGCAGCAATTAACAGGACATTCAATTACTAAATAGTTGCCCCAACTTGTCGTGTATCAGTCCCGCTGAATCTCCGATATTCAGTATAATGGGGGTTAACTGGTTGATTCCTTCATCTTCCAGCTCTCACCAGTTCCATTATTTCCTCTCCAGGTGACTGATTTAATTTGTGATTCTAATAACCTTTGGTTGAGATGTTTTGAGTGTAATGATTTTCTGTCCTTGTCGCTCAGTGTCTGAAGCCCAGGACTGGGGACGAGCTTGTTGGTCTGCCTGGTGTCAGAAGGTGGAGTGAAGTGAAGTGTTGAGGATGAGTTTGAGCTGACAGTAATGGGACTGAGAGCAGGCCTTGCTCAACTCAGTGCAGGAATCAGTGGGCTGGAGGGCAGGTCAATAAGTGGCATCTCTTAAACAGTTCAATAAAAGGAAGAGAATCTCCTTCTACAAACTCCGAGCTCTCGCAGCCACTCACCGTCATGGGGCAAGAAGACATCAGCCAATGGGAATCCATCTGTGGCCCTATTGGAGGAGGAGCAGAGAGTTCTCCCAGTGTCCACGTCAACATTCCTCCAACAACCAACTGAGAGTTTCCATCGACCTATCGCAATAATATGGAGGGTGAACGAAGGCAGCCTCGGAGAATCATTGGTACCTTCCGGAACATGAGGAGGAACAGATCTACCTGTGGGCCCCACAACCCTCCGAGATCTCCGCGTTCCTCCAACTCTGGCCTCTTGTCCATCCCCCACTCCCTTCACCCCACCATTGGCGGCCGTGCCTTCAGCTGTCTGGACCCCAAACTCTGGAATTCCCTCCCTAAACCTCTCCGCCTCTCCCCCTCTCTCTCCTCCTTTAAGACCCTCCTTAAAACCTCCCTCTTTGACCAAGCTTTTGGTCACCTGTCCTAATATCTCCTTCTTTGATTCGGTGTTAAATTTTGTCTGATTTACGCTCCTGTGAAGCTCCTTGGGATGTTTTACTCCGTTAAAGGCGCTATATAAATGCAAGTTGTTGTTGATCGATCCTGTCCTATAATCGAATTCCACACACGGACAATCCAATCTACGAGAGACGGTGATAAACAGACCAATAAATATATGAGCCGGGTGATTCCTGAGTCAGGGTTTCATTCGATTCACCCTCTTTATCCACTTCATTCTTTCACAGAGATATTAATTCCACTTTCTCTTTATTTGAATCTCCCGGAGGATTTGGGCTCAGATTATCTTCACCTATCGGTGTGTTCCATTTCATTTCCTTTAATACCTGTTACATGTCACCTCGTCCTCATTGGTGGAAAATCGAATATTAATAAAATTAGGCTCACAATCAGTCTCACTCTTTGCTCTCAGTACGGACAGAGAGTGATGTCAGTACAGAGAGTGATGTCAGTACGGAGAGTGATGTCAGTACTGATGGAGAGTGATGTCAATACGGAGAGTGATGTCAGTACGGAGAGTGATGTCAGTACTGATGGAGAGTGATGTCAGTACTGATAGAGAGTGATGTCAGTACGGAGAGTGATATCAGTACTGATGGAGAGTGATGTCCATACAGAGAGTGATGTCATTCCGGACAGAGAGTGATGTCATTCCGGACGGAGAGTGATGATATTCCGGACGGAGAGTGATGATATTCCGGATGGAGAGTGATGTCATTCCGGACGGAGAGTGATGTCAGTATGAAGAGTGATGTCAGTACGGAGAGTGATGTCAGTACGGAGAGTGATGTCAGTACGGAGAGTGATGTCAGTACAGACGGAGAGTGATGTCAGTGCTGACGGAGAGTGATGTCAGTGCGGAGAGAGATGTCAGTACTGGTGGAGAATGATGTCAGGACGGAGAGTGATGTCAGTACTGGCGGAGAGTGATGTCCGTACAGAGAGTGATGTCATTCCGGACGGAGAGTGATGTCATTCCGGACGGAGAGTGATGTCATTCCGGACGGAGAGTGATGTCATTCCGGACGGAGAGTGATGTCAGTACGGACGGAGAGTGATGTCAGTACGGAGAGTGATGTCAGTACTGGCAGAGAGTGATGTCAGTACTGACGGAGAGTGATGTCAGTACGGAGAGTGATGTCATTCCGGACGGAGAGTGATGTCATTCCGGATGGAGAGTGATGTCATTCCGGACGGAGAGTGATGTCAGTATGAAGAGTGATGTCAGTATGGAGAGTGATGTCAGTACGGACGGAGAGTGATGTCAGTACGGAGAGTGATGTCAGTACTGGCAGAGAGTGATGTCAGTACGGACAGAGAGTGATGTCAGTGTGGAGAGTGATGTCAGTACAGAGAGTGATGTCAGCACTGAGAGTGATGTCAGTACGGAGAGTGATGTCAGTACGGAGAGTGATGTCAGTACTGGCGGAGAGTGATGTCAGTACGGAGAGTGATGTCAGTACTGGCGGAGAGTGATGTCAGTACGGAGAGTGATGTCAGTACGGAGAGTGATGTCAGTACTGGCGGAGAGTGATGTCAGTACGGAGAGTGATGTCAGTCCTGGCGGAGAGTGATGTCAGTACGGAGAGTGATGTCAGTCCTCGCGGAGAGTGATGTCAGTCCTGGCGGAGAGTGATGTCAGTCCTCGCGGAGAGTGATGTCAGTCCTGGCGGAGAGTGATGTCAGCTCCCAGTCTCGGACTGTTTGAGAAGGTGTCCTTGTCAGTGAGATGCTCTCCAATCACTTGGTTTTAATCCTTAGCTTCTGACCTTCCGTGAATAGAATCAGCGGAGGTGGATTCTCTGTGAGGAGCCGCACAGACTGAATATACATTTGTGTCTCAGTCACTGAGACTGGTTTCATTTATTAGCCCCGTTTACACGGCCCTGACCCTTGACCCCGGCCATCGGCTAATTTGATTGTGAGGATAAAACAGCAGCTTCGATTTAACAGAAACGTTAAACTCTGAGTCTGGAACATTTCCAGGAGCAATCTTTCTATCTGGGCCTCCTCCGTGACCAATGTATTAAACGGCCATCATTTCTGAATGGATGATCTGTGATCTGAGCATGTTGGGACACTGGAGAGAGGAGAGATCTTTGTTTCTGTGTCCACAAAGAACTTTATCATCCTCGATGGGCAAAACTCGGCAACAGAAATCTTTTTATCGAGAGAGATTTTGCAGAGACTGCTGGAAAGGGTGAGGTTTAGATCTCAGATAGTTTGTTGAAAGGACCTCCTGCAGAATCATTCACTCAAATATAAGAGAGAAAGAAAGAGAGAGAGAGAAAGAAAGAGAGAGAGAGAAGAAAGAGAGAGAGAGAGAGAAAGAGAAAGAGAGAGAGAGAGAGAAGAACTTACAAGGAAGAAAGGATGAACTTGCATTTCTGCAGCACCTTTCACAACCTCAGGATGTCCCAAAGTGCTTTACAGCCAATGAAGACACTCACCACTCAAAGGGTGGTGAGTGTCTGGAACGAGCTGCCAGAGGCAGTAGTAGAGGCGGGTACAGTTTTGTCTTTTAAAAAGCATTTGGACAGTTACATGGGTGAGATGGGTATAGAGGGATATGGGCCAAGTGCAGGAAATTGGGACTAGCTCAGTGGTATAAACTGGGCGACATGGACATGTTGGGCCGAAGGGCCTGTTTCCATGTTGTAAACTTCTATGATTCTACTTCTATGAAGTTCTTTTGAAGTGGATGAAAGGCAGCAGCCAATTGGGGCACAGCAAGATCCCACAAACAGCAATGAGATAATGACCAGATCATCTGTTTTAGAGATGTTGGTTGAGGGATAAAATTGGCCAGGACATCGGGGAGAACTCCCCTGCTCTTCTTCGACTAGTGTTATGGGATCTTTTACATCCACCTGAGAGGGCAGATGCGGCCTTGGTTTAACGGCTAATCCAAAAGACGACACCCCTGACAGTGCAGCACTCCCTCAGTACTGACCCTCCGAGAGTGCCGCACTCCCTCAGTACTGACCCTCTGACAGTGCAGCACTCCCTCAGTCCTGCACTGGGAGTGTCGGCCTGGATTATGTTCTCAAGTCTCTGGAGTGGGACTTGAACCCACAACCTTCTGACTCAGAGGCTCTTTCCCCATCGCCCTGTAATTTTCTCCTTTTCAAGTATTTATCCAATTCCCTTTTGAAAGTTATTATTGAATCTGCTTCCACCGCCCTTTCAGGCAGCGCATTCCAGATCAGAACAACTCGCTGCGTAAATAAATTCCCCTCATCTCCCCCCTGGTTCTTTTACCAATTCCCTTAAATCTGGGTCCTCTGGTTACCGACCCTCCCACCGCTGGAAACAGTTTCTCCTCATTTACCACCAAAAAGTCAAAATCGACCCCATTTCCCTCCCCTGCCTCGGTCTCGAGGGAACAATTGCCCCTGATGTTCAGAGAAAGGATCAACGATACTTTTATCATTGGAACTGACTTTCCTTTCAGATACTGATTCACATCATTCGCTCGACACTGACCTCCCCGAGAGCATTCGCTAAATCCTTGTGGGATGATTCATTCCCAGTGATGTCCGCAGCTTTCCAAAATTTATTCAATTATTTTCACACAAAACAGGTGTTTTCCCGGGTTTGTGTTGAATGTAAGTGGAGTTTACTCATCGCAGGTTTTTTTATTCATTCCTGGGATGTGGGTGTCGCTGGCAAGGCCGGCATTTATTGCCCATCCCTAGTTGCCCCTTGAGAAGGTGGTGATGGGCCTTCTTCTTGAACCGCTGCAGTCCGTGTGGTGAAGGTTCTCACACAGTGCTGTTCGGTCGGGAGTTCCAGGATTTGGACCCAGTGACGATGAAGGAACGGCCGATATATGTCCAAGTCGGGATGGTGTGTGACTCGGAGGGGAACTTGGAGGTGACGGTGTTCCCATCACCTGCTGCCCTTGTCCTTCCAGGTGGGGGAGGTGGTGGGTTTGGGAGGTGCTGTCGAAGAAGCCTTGGCGAGTTACTGCAGTGCATCCTGTGGATGGGACACACTGCAGACACAGTGCGCCAGTGGGGGAGGGAGGGGGTGTTTAAGGTGGGGGAGGGAGTGGGTGTTTAAGGTGGGGGAGGGAGTGGGTGTTTAAGGTGGGGGAGGGAGCGGGTGTTTAAGGTGGGGGAGGGAGCGGGTGTTTAAGGTGGGGGAGGGAGCGGGTGTTTCAGGTGGGGGAGGGAGTGGGTGTTTAAGGTGGGGGAGGGAGGGGGTGTTTAAGGTGGGGGAGGGAGTGGGTGTTTAAGGTGGGGGAGGGAGTGGGTGTTTAAGGTGGGGGAGGGAGCGGGTGTTTAAGGTGGGGGAGGGAGTGGGTGTTTAAGGTGGGGGAGGGAGCGGGTGTTTAAGGTGGGGGAGGGAGCGGGTGTTTCAGGTGGGGGAGGGAGCGGGTGTTTAAGGTGGGGGAGGGAGCGGGTGTTTAAGGTGGGGGAGGGAGTGGGTGTTTAAGGTGGGGGAGGGAGTGGGTGTTTAAGGTGGGGGAGGGAGTGGGTGTTTAAGGTGGGGGAGGGAGTGGGTGTTTAAGGTGGGGGAGGGAGCGGGTGTTTAAGGTGGGGGAGGGAGCGGGTGTTTAAGGTGGGGGAGGGAGTGGGTGTTTAAGGTGGGGGAGGGAGTGGGTGTTTAAGGTGGGGGAGGGAGTGGGTGTTTAAGGTGGGGGAGGGAGGGGGTGTTTAAGGTGGGGGAGGGAGTGGGTGTTTAAGGTGGGGGAGGGACGGGGTGTTTAAGGTGGGGGAGGGAGTGGGTGTTTAAGGTGGGGGAGGGAGTGGGTGTTTAAGGTGGGGGAGTGAGTGGGTGTTTAAGGTGGGGGAGGGAGTGGGTGTTTAAGGTGGGGGAGGGAGTGGGTGTTTAAGGTGGGGGAGGGAGCTGGTGTTTAAGGTGGGGGAGGGAGCGGGTGTTTAAGGAGGGGGAGGGAGTGGGTGTTTAAGGTGGGGGAGGGAGTGGGTTTTTAAGGTGGGGGAGGGAGTGGGTGTTTAAGGTGGGGGAGGGAGTGGGTGTTTAAGGTGGGGGAGGGAGTGGGTGTTTAAGGTGGGGGAGGAGTGGGTGTTTAAGGTGGGGGAGGGAGTGGGTGTTTAAGGTGGGGGAGGGAGTGGGTGTTTAAGGTGGGGGAGGGAGTGGGTGTTTAAGGTGGGGGAGGGAGTGGGTGTTTAAGGTGGGGGAGGGAGTGGGTGTTTAAGGTGGGGGAGGGAGTGGGTGTTTCAGTGGATGTACTGAGAGTGTTAAATGTTGGTGCTCACAGACAGTGAGTGTCTGTCCTTGTCCCCACTCATGGGACACAGACTGCAGCAGCCCTGGATTATCACCAGCCTCATTTCCCATTCACACCTTCCCTCATCAGTATTTTAATCTGTTTCCTGCGTCTCCTCACTTTTGGGAGTGATGAGAGAGGCTCAGATTTCAGACTGTGTTTCTGTCTCAGCTCGATGGTAATAAGCACAACGTGAACAGAATGCTGCCGCCCGTCACAGATACATCTCCACCCAGGGTCACCGACACACAGGGTCAGTAACTGAAGGTTAGATTTATAGACAGTCCAGAGTCACCGACACACAGGGTCAGTAACTGAAGGTTAGATTTATAGACAGTCCAGAGTCACCGACACACAGGGTCAGTAACTGAAGGTTAGATTTATAGACAGTCCAGGGTCACCGACACACAGGGTCAGTAACTGAAGGTTAGATTTATAGACAGTCCAGAGTCACCGACACAGGGTCAGTAACTGAAGGTTAGATTTATAGACAGTCCAGAGTCACCGACACACAGGGTCAGTAACTGAAGGTTAGATTTATAGACAGTCCAGAGTCACCGACACACAGGGTCAGTAACTGAAGGTTAGATTTATAGACAGTCCAGAGTCACCGACACACAGGGTCAGTAACTGAAGGTTAGATTTATAGACAGCCCAGGGTCACCGACACACAGGGTCAGTAACTGAAGGTTAGATTCATAGACAGCCCAGAGTCACCGACACAAAGGGTCAGTAACTGAAGGTTAGATTTATAGACAGCCCAGAGTCACCGACACACAGGGTCAGTAACTGAAGGTTAGATTTATAGACAGCCCAGAGTCACCGACACACAGGGTCAGTTACTGAAGGTTAGATTTATTGACAGTCCAGAGTCACCAACACACAGGGTCAGTAACTGAAGGTTAGATTTATAGACAGCCCAGAGTCACCGACACACAGGGTCAGTAACTGAAGGTTAGATTTATAGACAGTCCAGAGTCACCGACACACAGGGTCAGTAACTGAAGGTTAGATTTATAGACAGTCCAGAGTCACCGACACACAGGGTCAGTAACTGAAGGTTAGATTTATAGACAGTCCAGAGTCACCGACACACAGGGTCAGTAACTGAAGGTTAGATTTATAGACAGCCCAGAGTCACCAACACACAGGGTCAGTAACTGAAGGTTAGATTTATAGACAGCCCAGAGTCACCGACACACAGGGTCAGGAACTGAAGGTTAGATTTATAGACAGCCCAGAGTCACCGACACACAGGGTCAGTAACTGAAGGTTAGATTTATAGACAGTCCAGAGTCACCGACACACAGGGTCAGTAACTGAAGGTTAGATTTATAGACAGTCCAGAGTCACCAACACACAGGGTCAGTAACTGAAGGTTAGATTTATAGACAGTCCAGAGTCACCGACACACAGGGTCAGTAACTGAAGGTTAGATTTATATACAGCCCAGAGTCACCGACACACAGGGTCAGTAACTGAAGGTTAGATTTATGGACAGTCCAGAGTCACCGACACACAGGGTCAGTAACTGAAGGTTAGATTTATAGACAGTCCAGAGTCACCGACACACAGGGTCAGTAACTGAAGGTTAGATTTATAGACAGCCCAGAGTCACCGACACACAGGGTCAGTAACTGAAGGTTAGATTTATAGACAGCCCAGAGTCACCGACACACAGGGTCAGGAACTGAAGGTTAGATTTATAGACAGCCCAGGGTCACCGACACACAGGGTCAGTAACTGAAGGTTAGATTTATAGACAGCCCAGAGTCACCGACACACAGGGTCAGTAACTGAAGGTTAGATTTATAGACAGTCCAGAGTCACCAACACACAGGGTCAGTAACTGAAGGTTAGATTTATAGACAGTCCAGAGTCACCAACACACAGGGTCAGTAACTGAAGGTTAGATTTATAGACAGCCCAGAGTCACCGACACACAGGGTCAGTAACTGAAGGTTAGATTTATAGACAGTCCAGAGTCACCAACACACAGGGTCAGTAACTGAAGGTTAGATTTAGAGACAGCCCAGGGTCACCGACACACAGGGTCAGGAACTGAAGGTTAGATTTATAGACAGTCCAGAGTCACCGACACACAGGGTCAGTAACTGAAGGTTAGATTTATAGACAGTCCAGAGTCACCGACACACAGGGTCAGTAACTGAAGGTTAGATTTATAGACAGTCCAGAGTCACCGACACACAGGGTCAGTAACTGAAGGCTAGATTTATAGACAGCCCAGGGTCACCGACACACAGGGTCAGGAACTGAAGGTTAGATTTATAGACAGCCCAGGGTCACCGACACACAGGGTCAGGAACTGAAGGTTAGATTTATAGACAGTCCAGAGTCACCGACACACAGGGTCAGTAACTGAAGGTTAGATTTATAGACAGTCCAGAGTCACCGACACACAGGGTCAGTAACTGAAGGTTAGATTTATAGACAGCCCAGAGTCACCGACACACAGGGTCAGTAACTGAAGGTTAGATTTATAGACAGTCCAGAGTCACCGACACACAGGGTCAGTAACTGAAGGTTAGATTTATAGACAGCCCAGAGTCACCGACACACAGGGTCAGTAACTGAAGGTTAGATTTATAGACAGCCCAGAGTCACCGACACACAGGGTCAGTAACTGAAGGTTAGATTTATAGACAGTCCAGAGTCACCGACACACAGGGTCAGTAACTGAAGGTTAGATTTATAGACAGTCCAGAGTCACCGACACACAGGGTCAGTAACTGAAGATTAGATTTATAGACAGTCCAGAGTCACCGACACACAGGGTCAGTAACTGAAGATTAGATTTATAGACAGCCCAGAGTCACCGACACACAGGGTCAGTAACTGAAGGTTAGATTTATAGACAGTCCAGAGTCACCGACACACAGGGTCAGTAACTGAAGGTTAGATTTATGGACAGTCCAGAGTCACCGACACACAGGGTCAGTAACTGAAGGTTAGATTTATAGACAGTCCAGAGTCACCAACACACAGGGTCAGTAACTGAAGGTTAGATTTATAGACAGTCCAGAGTCACCGACACACAGGGTCAGCAACTGAAGGTTAGATTTATATACAGCCCAGAGTCACCGACACACAGGGTCAGTAACTGAAGGTTAGATTTATAGACAGTCCAGAGTCACCGACACACAGGGTCAGTAACTGAAGGTTAGATTTATAGACAGTCCAGAGTCACCGACACACAGGGTCAGTAACTGAAGGTTAGATTTATAGACAGCCCAGAGTCACCGACACACAGGGTCAGTAACTGAAGGTTAGATTTATAGACAGCCCAGAGTCACCGACACACAGGGTCAGTAACTGAAGGTTAGATTTATAGACAGCCCAGGGTCACCGACACACAGGGTCAGTAACTGAAGGTTAGATTTATAGACAGTCCAGAGTCACCGACACACAGGGTCAGTAACTGAAGGTTAGATTTATAGACAGCCCAGAGTCACCGACACACAGGGTCAGGAACTGAAGGTTAGATTTATAGACAGTCCAGAGTCACCGACACACAGGGTCAGTAACTGAAGGTTAGATTTATAGACAGCCCAGAGTCACCGACACACATGGTCAGGAACTGAAGGTTAGATTTATAGACAGTCCAGAGTCACCGACACACAGGGATAGTAACTGAAGGTTAGATTTATAGACAGCCCAGAGTCACCAACACACAGGGTCAGTAACTGAAGGTTAGATTTATAGACAGCCCAGAGTCACCGACACACAGGGTCAGTAACTGAAGGTTAGATTTATAGACAGTCCAGAGTCACCGACACACAGGGTCAGTAACTGAAGGTTAGATTGAAAGACAGTCCAGAGTCACCGACACACAGGGTCAGTAACTGAAGGTTAGATTTAGAGACAGTCCAGAGTCACCGACACACAGGGTCAGTAACTGAAGGTTTGATTTATAGACAGTCCAGAGTCACCGACACACAGGGTCAGTAACTGAAGGTTAGATTTATAGACAGCCCAGAGTCACTGACACACAGGGTCAGTAACTGAAGGTTAGATTTATAGACAGTCCAGAGTCACCGACACACAGGGTCAGTAACTGAAGGTTCGATTTATAGACAGCCCAGAGTCACCAACACACAGGGTCAGTAACTGAAGGTTAGATTTATAGACAGCCCAGAGTCACCGACACACAGGGTCAGTAACTGAAGGTTAGATTTATAGACAGTCCAGAGTCACCAACACACAGGGTCAGTAACTGAAGGTTAGATTTATAGACAGTCCAGAGTCACCAACACACAGGGTCAGTAACTGAAGGTTAGATTTATATACAGCCCAGAGTCACCGACACACAGGGTCAGTAACTGAAGGTTAGATTTATAGACAGTCCAGAGTCACCGACACACAGGGTCAGTAACTGAAGGTTAGATTTATAGACAGTCCAGAGTAACCGACACACAGGGTCAGTAACTGAAGGTTAGATTTATAGACAGCCCAGAGTCACCGACACACAGGGTCAGGAACTGAAGGTTAGATTTATAGACAGTCCAGAGTCACCGACACACAGGGTCAGTAACTGAAGGTTAGATTTATAGACAGCCCAGAGTCACCGACACACAGGGTCAGGAACTGAAGGTTAGATTTATAGACAGTCCAGAGTCACCGACACACAGGGTCAGTAACTGAAGGTTAGATTTATAGACAGCCCAGAGTCACCAACACACAGGGTCAGTAACTGAAGGTTAGATTTATAGACAGCCCAGAGTCACCGACACACAGGGTCAGTAACTGAAGGTTAGATTTATAGACAGTCCAGGGTCACCGACACACAGGGTCAGTAACTGAAAATTAGATTTATAGACAGTCCAGAGTCACCGACACACAGGGTCAGTAACTGAAGGTTAGATTTATAGACAGTCCAGAGTCACCGACACACAGGGTCAGTAACTGAAGGTTAGATTTATAGACAGTCCAGAGTCACCGACACACAGGGTCAGTAACTGAAGGTTAGATTTATAGACAGTCCAGAGTCACCGACACACAGGGTCAGTAACTGAAGGTTAGATTTATAGACAGTCCAGAGTCACCGACACACAGGGTCAGTAACTGAAGGTTAGATTTATAGACAGCCCAGAGTCACCGACACACAGGGTCAGTAACTGAAGGTTAGATTTATAGACAGTCCAGAGTCACCAACACACAGGGTCAGTAACTGAAGGTTAGATTTATAGACAGTCCAGAGTCACCGACACACAGGGTCAGTAACTGAAGGTTAGATTTATATACAGCCCAGAGTCACCGACACACAGGGTCAGTAACTGAAGGTTAGATTTATCGACAGTCCAGAGTCACCGACACACAGGGTCAGTAACTGAAGGTTAGATTTATAGACAGTCCAGAGTCACCGACACACAGGGTCAGTAACTGAAGGTTAGATTTATAGACAGCCCAGAGTCACCGACACACAGGGTCAGTAACTGAAGGTTAGATTTATAGACAGCCCAGAGTCACCGACACACAGGGTCAGTAACTGAAGGTTAGATTTATAGACAGCCAAGGGTCACCGACACACAGGGTCAGTAACTGAAGGTTAGATTTATAGACAGCCCAGAGTCACCGACACACAGGGTCAGTAACTGAAGGTTAGATTTATAGACAGCCCAGAGTCACCAACACACAGGGTCAGTAACTGAAGGTTAGATTTATAGACAGTCCAGAGTCACCAACACACAGGGTCAGTAACTGAAGGTTAGATTTATAGACAGTCCAGAGTCACCGACACACAGGGTCAGTAACTGAAGGTTAGATTTATATACAGCCCAGAGTCACCGACACACAGGGTCAGCAACTGAAGGTTAGATTTATAGACAGTCCAGAGTCACCGACACACAGGGTCAGTAACTGAAGGTTAGATTTATAGACAGTCCAGAGTCACCGACACACAGGGTCAGTAACTGAAGGTTAGATTTATAGACAGCCCAGAGTCACCGACACACAGGGTCAGTAACTGAAGGTTAGATTTATAGACAGCCCAGAGTCACCGACACACAGGGTCAGTAACTGAAGGTTAGATTTATAGACAGCCCAGGGTCACCGACACACAGGGTCAGTAACTGAAGGTTAGATTTATAGACAGCCCAGGGTCACCGACACACAGGGTCAGGAACTGAAGGTTAGATTTATAGACAGTCCAGGGTCACCGACACACAGGGTCAGTAACTGAAGGTTAGATTTATAGACAGCCCAGAGTCACCGACACACAGGGTCAGTAACTGAAGGTTAGATTTATAGACAGCCCAGAGTCACCGACACACAGGGTCAGTAACTGAAGGTTAGATTTATAGACAGTCCAGAGTCACCGACACACAGGGTGAGGAACTGAAGGTTAGATTTACAGACAGTCCAGAGTCACCGACACACAGGGTCAGTAACTGAAGGTTAGATTTATAGACAGCCCAGAGTCACCGACACACAGGGTCAGTAACTGAAGGTTAGATTTATAGACAGCCCAGAGTCACCGACACACAGGGTCAGTAACTGAAGGTTAGATTTTTTGACAGCCCAGAGTCACCGACACACAGGGTCAGTAACTGAAGGTTAGATTTATAGACAGTCCAGAGTCACCGACACACAGGGTCAGGAACTGAAGGTTAGATTTATAGACAGTCCAGAGTCACCGACACACAGGGTCAGTAACTGAAGGTTAGATTTATAGACAGTCCAGAGTCACCGACACACAGGGTCAGTAACTGAAGGTTAGATTTATAGACAGTCCAGAGTCACCGACACACAGGGTCAGGAACTGAAGGTTAGATTTATAGACAGCCCAGAGTCACCGACACACAGGGTCAGTAACTGAAGGTTAGATTTATAGACAGTCCAGAGTCACCGACACACAGGGTCAGTAACTGAAGGTTAGATTTATAGACAGTCCAGAGTCACCGACACACAGGGTCAGTAACTGAAGGTTAGATTTATAGACAGCCCAGAGTCACCGACACACAGGGTCAGTAACTGAAGGTTAGATTTATAGACAGCCCAGAGTCACCGACACACAGGGTCAGTAACTGAAGGTTAGATTTATAGACAGTCCAGAGTCACCGACACACAGGGTCAGTAACTGAAGGTTAGATTTATAGACAGTCCAGAGTCAACGACACACAGGTTCAGTAACTGAAGGTTAGATTTATATACAGCCCAGAGTCACCGACACACAGGGTCAGTAACTGAAGGTTAGATTTATAGACAGTCCAGAGTCACCGACACACAGGGTCAGTAACTGAAGGTTAGATTTATAGACAGCCCAGAGTCACCGACACACAGGGTCAGTAACTGAAGGTTAGATTTATAGACAGCCCAGAGTCACCGACACACAGGGTCAGTAACTGAAGGTTAGATTTATAGACAGCCCAGGGTCACCGACACACAGGGTCAGTAACTGAAGGTTAGATTTATAGACAGCCCAGAGTCACCGACACACAGGGTCAGTAACTGAAGGTTAGATTTATAGACAGTCCAGAGTCACCGACACACAGGGTCAGTAACTGAAGGTTAGATTTATAGACAGCCCAGAGTCACCGACACACAGGGTCAGGAACTGAAGGTTAGATTTTTGACAGTCCAGAGTCACCAACACACAGGGTCAGTAACTGAAGGTTAGATTTATAGACAGCCCAGAGTCACCGACACACAGGGTCAGTAACTGAAGGTTAGATTTATAGACAGTCCAGAGTCACCGACACACAGGGTCAGTAACTGAAGGTTCGATTTATAGACAGTCCAGAGTCACCGACACACAGGGTCAGTAACTGAAGGTTAGATTTATAGACAGTCCAGAGTCACCGACACACAGGGTCAGTAACTGAAGGTTAGATTTATAGACAGCCCAGAGTCACCGACACACAGGGTCAGTAACTGAAGGTTAGATTTAGAGACAGCCCAGAGTCACCGACACACAGGGTCAGTAACTGAAGGTTAGATTTATAGACAGTCCAGAGTCACCAACACACAGGGTCAGTAACTGAAGGTTAGATTTATAGACAGCCCAGAGTCACCGACACACAGGGTCAGTAACTGAAGGTTAGATTTATAGACAGCCCAGGGTCACCGACACACAGGGTCAGTAACTGAAGGTTAGATTTATAGACAGCCCAGGGTCACCGACACACAGGGTCAGGAACTGAAGGTTAGATTTATAGACAGTCCAGGGTCACCGACACACAGGGTCAGTAACTGAAGGTTAGATTTATAGACAGCCCAGAGTCACCGACACACAGGGTCAGTAACTGAAGGTTAGATTTATAGACAGCCCAGAGTCACCTACACACAGGGTCAGTAACTGAAGGTTAGATTTATAGACAGTCCAGAGTCACCGACACACAGGGTCAGTAACTGAAGGTTAGATTTATAGACAGCCCAGGGTCACCGACACACAGGGTCAGGAACTGAAGGTTCGATTTATAGACAGTCCAGAGTCACCGACACACAGGGTCAGGAACTGAAGGTTAGATTTATAGACAGTCCAGAGTCACCGACACACAGGGTCAGGAACTGAAGGTTAGATTTATAGACAGTCCAGAGTCACCGACACACAGGGTCAGTAACTGAAGGTTAGATTTATAGACAGTCCAGAGTCACCGACACACAGGGTCAGTAACTGAAGGTTAGATTTATAGACAGTCCAGAGTCACCGACACACAGGGTCAGGAACTGAAGGTTAGATTTATAGACAGCCCAGAGTCACCGACACACAGGGTCAGTAACTGAAGGTTAGATTTATAGACAGTCCAGAGTCACCGACACACAGGGTCAGTAACTGAAGGTTAGATTTATAGACAGTCCAGAGTCACCGACACACAGGGTCAGTAACTGAAGGTTAGATTTATAGACAGCCCAGAGTCACCGACACACAGGGTCAGTAACTGAAGGTTAGATTTATAGACAGCCCAGAGTCACCGACACACAGGGTCAGTAACTGAAGGTTAGATTTATAGACAGTCCAGAGTCACCGACACACAGGGTCAGTAACTGAAGGTTAGATTTATAGACAGTCCAGAGTCAACGACACACAGGTTCAGTAACTGAAGGTTAGATTTATATACAGCCCAGAGTCACCGACACACAGGGTCAGTAACTGAAGGTTAGATTTATAGACAGTCCAGAGTCACCGACACACAGGGTCAGTAACTGAAGGTTAGATTTATAGACAGTCCAGAGTCACCGACACACAGGGTCAGTAACTGAAGGTTAGATTTATAGACAGCCCAGAGTCACCGACACACAGGGTCAGTAACTGAAGGTTAGATTTATAGACAGCCCAGAGTCACCGACACACAGGGTCAGTAACTGAAGGTTAGATTTATAGACAGCCCAGGGTCACCGACACACAGGGTCAGTAACTGAAGGTTAGATTTATAGACAGCCCAGAGTCACCGACACACAGGGTCAGTAACTGAAGGTTAGATTTATAGACAGTCCAGAGTCACCGACACACAGGGTCAGTAACTGAAGGTTAGATTTATAGACAGCCCAGAGTCACCGACACACAGGGTCAGGAACTGAAGGTTAGATTTTTGACAGTCCAGAGTCACCAACACACAGGGTCAGTAACTGAAGGTTAGATTTATAGACAGCCCAGAGTCACCGACACACAGGGTCAGTAACTGAAGGTTAGATTTATAGACAGTCCAGAGTCACCGACACACAGGGTCAGTAACTGAAGGTTAGATTTATAGACAGTCCAGAGTCACCGACACACAGGGTCAGTAACTGAAGGTTAGATTTATAGACAGTCCAGAGTCACCGACACACAGGGTCAGTAACTGAAGGTTAGATTTATAGACAGCCCAGAGTCACCGACACACAGGGTCAGTAACTGAAGGTTAGATTTAGAGACAGCCCAGAGTCACCGACACACAGGGTCAGTAACTGAAGGTTAGATTTATAGACAGTCCAGAGTCACCAACACACAGGGTCAGTAACTGAAGGTTAGATTTATAGACAGCCCAGAGTCACCGACACACAGGGTCAGTAACTGAAGGTTAGATTTATAGACAGCCCAGGGTCACCGACACACAGGGTCAGTAACTGAAGGTTAGATTTATAGACAGCCCAGGGTCACCGACACACAGGGTCAGGAACTGAAGGTTAGATTTATAGACAGTCCAGGGTCACCGACACACAGGGTCAGTAACTGAAGGTTAGATTTATAGACAGCCCAGAGTCACCGACACACAGGGTCAGTAACTGAAGGTTAGATTTATAGACAGCCCAGAGTCACCTACACACAGGGTCAGTAACTGAAGGTTAGATTTATAGACAGTCCAGAGTCACCGACACACAGGGTCAGTAACTGAAGGTTAGATTTATAGACAGCCCAGGGTCACCGACACACAGGGTCAGGAACTGAAGGTTCGATTTATAGACAGTCCAGAGTCACCGACACACAGGGTCAGGAACTGAAGGTTAGATTTATAGACAGTCCAGAGTCACCGACACACAGGGTCAGTAACTGAAGGTTAGATTTATAGACAGCCCAGAGTCACCGACACACAGGGTCAGTAACTGAAGGTTAGATTTATAGACAGCCCAGAGTCACCGACACACAGGGTCAGTAACTGAAGGTTAGATTTTTCGACAGTCCAGAGTCACCGACACACAGGGTCAGTAACTGAAGGTTAGATTTATAGACAGTCCAGAGTCACCGACACACAGGGTCAGTAACTGAAGATTAGATTTATAGACAGTCCAGAGTCACCGACACACAGGGTCAGTAACTGAAGATTAGATTTATAGACAGCCCAGAGTCACCGACACACAGGGTCAGTAACTGAAGGTTAGATTTATAGACAGTCCAGAGTCACCGACACACAGGGTCAGTAACTGAAGGTTAGATTTATAGACAGCCCAGAGTCACCAACACACAGGGTCAGTAACTGAAGGTTAGATTTATAGACAGTCCAGAGTCACCGACACACAGGGTCAGTAACTGAAGGTTAGATTTATATACAGCCCAGAGTCACCGACACACAGGGTCAGTAACTGAAGGTTAGATTTATAGACAGTCTAGAGTCACCGACACACAGGGTCAGTAACTGAAGGTTAGATTTATAGACAGTCCAGAGTCACCGACACACAGGGTCAGTAACTGAAGGTTAGATTTATAGACAGCCCAGAGTCACCGACACACAGGGTCAGCAACTGAAGGTTAGATTTATAGACAGCCCAGAGTCACCGACACACAGGGTCAGTAACTGAAGGTTAGATTTATAGACAGCCCAGGGTCACCGACACACAGGGTCAGTAACTGAAGGTTAGATTTATAGACAGCCCAGAGTCACCGACACACAGGGTCAGTAACTGAAGGTTAGATTTATAGACAGTCCAGAGTCACCGACACACAGGGTCAGTAACTGAAGGTTAGATTTATAGACAGCCCAGAGTCACCGACACACAGGGTCAGTAACTGAAGGTTAGATTTATAGACAGCCCAGAGTCACCGACACACAGGGTCAGTAACTGAAGGTTAGATTTATAGACAGCCCAGGGTCACCGACACACAGGGTCAGGAACTGAAGGTTAGATTTATAGACAGTCCAGGGTCACCGACACACAGGGTCAGTAACTGAAGGTTAGATTTATGGACAGCCCAGAGTCACCGACACACAGGGTCAGTAACTGAAGGTTAGATTTATAGACAGCCCAGAGTCACCTACACACAGGGTCAGTAACTGAAGGTTAGATTTATAGACAGCCCAGAGTCACCGACACACAGGGTCAGTAACTGAAGGTTAGATTTATAGACAGCCCAGATTCACCGACACACAGGGTCAGTAACTGAAGGTTAGATTTATAGACAGCCCAGAGTCACCTACACACAGGGTCAGTAACTGAAGGTTAGATTTTTAGACAGTCCAGAGTCACCGACACACAGGGTCAGTAACTGAAGGTTAGATTTATAGACAGCCCAGGGTCACCGACACACAGGGTCAGGAACTGAAGGTTAGATTTATAGACAGCCCAGGGTCACCGACACACAGGGTCAGGAACTGAAGGTTAGATTTATAGACAGTCCAGAGTCACCGACACACAGGGTCAGTAACTGAAGGTTAGATTTATAGACAGTCCAGAGTCACCGACACACAGGGTCAGTAACTGAAGGTTAGATTTATAGACAGTCCAGAGTCACCGACACACAGGGTCAGTAACTGAAGATTAGATTTATAGACAGTCCAGAGTCACCGACACACAGGGTCAGTAACTGAAGATTAGATTTATAGACAGCCCAGAGTCACCGACACACAGGGTCAGTAACTGAAGGTTAGATTTATAGACAGTCCAGAGTCACCGACACACAGGGTCAGTAACTGAAGGTTAGATTTATAGACAGCCCAGAGTCACCAACACACAGGGTCAGTAACTGAAGGTTAGATTTATAGACAGTCCAGAGTCACCGACACACAGGGTCAGTAACTGAAGGTTAGATTTATATACAGCCCAGAGTCACCGACACACAGGATCAGTAACTGAAGGTTAGATTTATAGACAGTCCAGAGTCACCGACACACAGGGTCAGTAACTGAAGGTTAGATTTATAGACAGTCCAGAGTCACCGACACACAGGGTCAGTAACTGAAGGTTAGATTTATAGACAGCCCAGAGTCACCGACACACAGGGTCAGTAACTGAAGGTTAGATTTATAGACAGCCCAGAGTCACCGACACACAGGGTCAGTAACTGAAGGTTAGATTTATAGACAGCCCAGGGTCACCGACACACAGGGTCAGTAACTGAAGGTTAGATTTATAGACAGCCCAGAGTCACCGACACACAGGGTCAGTAACTGAAGGTTAGATTTATAGACAGTCCAGAGTCACCGATACACAGGGTCAGTAACTGAAGGTTAGATTTATAGACAGCCCAGGGTCACCGACACACAGGGTCAGGAACTGAAGGTTAGATTTATAGACAGTCCAGGGTCACCGACACACAGGGTCAGTAACTGAAGGTTAGATTTATAGACAGCCCAGAGTCACCGACACACAGGGTCAGTAACTGAAGGTTAGATTTATAGACAGTCCAGAGTCACCGACACACAGGGTCAGTAACTGAAGGTTAGATTTATAGACAGCCCAGAGTCACCGACACACAGGGTCAGTAACTGAAGGTTAGATTTATAGACAGTCCAGAGTCACCGACACACAGGGTCAGTAACTGAAGATTAGATTTATAGACAGTCCAGAGTCACCGACACACAGGGTCAGTAACTGAAGATTAGATTTATAGACAGTCCAGAGTCACCGACACACAGGGTCAGTAACTGAAGATTAGATTTATAGACAGCCCAGAGTCACCGACACACAGGGTCAGGAACTGAAGGTTAGATTTATAGACAGCCCAGAGTCACCGACACACAGGGTCAGGAACTGAAGGTTAGATTTATAGACAGCCCAGAGTCACCGACACACAAGGTCAGTAACTGAAGGTTAGATTTATAGACAGCCCAGAGTCACCGACACACAGGGTCAGTAACTGAAGGTTAGATTTATAGACAGTCCAGAGTCACTGACACACAGGGTCAGTAACTGAATGTTAGATTTATGGACAGTCCAGAGTCACCGACACACAGGGTCAGTAACTGAAGGTTAGATTTATAGACAGCCCAGAGTCACCGACACACAGGGTCAGTAACTGAAGGTTAGATTTATATACAGCCCAGGGTCACCGACACACAGGGTCAGGAACTGAAGGTTAGATTTATAGACAGTCCAGAGTCACCGACACACAGGGTCAGTAACTGAAGGTTAGATTTATAGACAGTCCAGAGTCACCGACACACAGGGTCAGTAACTGAAGGTTAGATTTATAGACAGCCCAGAGTCACCGACACACAGGGTCAGTAACTGAAGGTTAGATTTATAGACGGCCCAGAGTCACCGACACACAGGGTCAGTAACTGAAGGTTAGATTTATAGACAGCCCAGAGTCACCGACACACAGGGTCAGTAACTGAAGGTTAGATTTATATACAGCCCAGGGTCACCGACACACAGGGTCAGGAACTGAAGGTTAGATTTATAGACAGTCCAGAGTCACTGACACACAGGGTCAGTAACTGAATGTTAGATTTATGGACAGTCCAGAGTCACCGACACACAGGGTCAGTAACTGAAGGTTAGATTTATAGACAGCCCAGAGTCACCGACACACAGGGTCAGTAACTGAAGGTTAGATTTATATACAGCCCAGGGTCACCGACACACAGGGTCAGGAACTGAAGGTTAGATTTATAGACAGTCCAGAGTCACCGACACACAGGGTCAGTAACTGAAGGTTAGATTTATAGACAGTCCAGAGTCACCGACACACAGGGTCAGTAACTGAAGGTTAGATTTATAGACAGCCCAGAGTCACCGACACACAGGGTCAGTAACTGAAGGTTAGATTTATAGACGGCCCAGAGTCACCGACACACAGGGTCAGTAACTGAAGGTTAGATTTATAGACAGCCCAGAGTCACCGACACACAGGGTCAGTAACTGAAGGTTAGATTTATATACAGCCCAGGGTCACCGACACACAGGGTCAGGAACTGAAGGTTAGATTTATAGACAGTCCAGAGTCACCGACACACAGGGTCAGTAACTGAAGGTTAGATTTATAGACAGTCCAGAGTCACCGACACACAGGGTCAGTAACTGAAGGTTAGATTTATAGTCAGCCCAGAGTCACCGACACACAGGGTCAGTAACTGAAGGTTAGATATATAGACGGCCCGTGCTCAAGGTCTCCGTTTCATGTTTAAGGGCCATCTGTCGGACTCCTAGATTGAAGGACATTCTCTGTCCGTTTCCAGCTCACAGCTCAAACCTCAATCTGTTCAGTGACTGTAATTAAAACACTGCAACATTCTCACTCGCCCATGACAACAACTTGCATTTCTATATCGCCTTTAACGTAGGAAAATGTCCCAGGGCGTTTCACCGCACGATTCATCCCACTCCAATTAAATGTCGACAAACCCGATCCCATCCATTTTATCCGATACCTGCACATCATTGGACTCTGGTGGGGGATTCAGAACAAAGGGGGGAATCAGAACAAGGGGGGGAATCAGAACAAGAGGGGGAATCAGAACAAGGGGGGGAATCAGAACAAGGGGGGGAATCAGAACAAGGGGGGGGAATCAGAACAAGGGGGGAATCAGAACAAGAGGGGGAATCAGAACAAGGGGGGGAATCAAAACAAGGGGGGAATCAGAACAAGGGGGGGAATCAGAACAAGGGGGGGAATCAGAACAAGAGGGGAATCAGAACAAGAGGGGAATCAGAACAAGAGGGGGAATCAGAACAAGGGGGGGAATCAGAACAAGGGGGGAATCAGAACAAGGGGGGGAATCAGAACAAGGGGGGGAATCAGAACAAGAGGGGAATCAGAACAAGGGGGGAATCAGAACAAGAGGGGAATCAGAACAAGAGGGGAATCAGAACAAGAGGGGGAATCAGAACAAGGGGGGAATCAGAACAAGGGGGGAATCAGAACAAGGGGCGGAATCAGAACAAGAGGGGGAATCAGAACAAGGGGGGAATCAGAACAAGGGGGGAATCAGAACAAGGGGGGAATCAGAACAAGAGGGGGAATCAGAACAAGAGGGGAATCAGAACAAGAGGGGGAATCAGAACAAGGGCGGAATCAGAACAAGGGGCGGAATCAGAACAAGAGGGGGAATCAGAACAAGAGGGGAATCAGAACAAGGGGGGAATCAGAACAAGGGGGTACAATGGGGTTACCAATCCTCCAGGATTATTCTGTACTCTCCAGGAATTAAAGATCAGTCTCCAGCAACACCCTGATGGGGCTGTAATAAAATTGTTTGTTTTTTTCATTTTCTTTGAACATTTTCATTTCTTGGTTATAAAAATATTGTTGATGGGAAAAGGCTGTTTGACTGACAGTCAAGAATCATCCAATCAGGTAATGAAGAGTCTGTTCTCTTTCCGATTGGCTGGGAAGGTGGGGCAACGGGAGGATGGACATGTCTGGCGACCAATGGCAGGAGTGCGGGGGCGGGGCAATGCGAGGATAGACATGTTGGGTGACCAATGTGGGAGGGTGGGTGGGCCATTGCGATAATGGACGTGTCGGGTGACCAATGGTGGGAGTGCGTGGGTGGGGCCATTGGCGGCAAGGGATCATGTGATGAAACCTCCAGGAATATGTCCGGCCAGAGTTGGCAACATTCGGGCACAATCTTAAAATTAGAGCTCGGCCGTTCAGGGGTGAAATCAGGAAACATTTCTTCACACAAAGGGGAGTGGAAATCTGGAACTCTCTCCCCCAAAAGGCTGTGGGTGTTGGGGGTCAATTGGGGCTTTCAAGACTGAGATCGATGGATTTTTGTTACGTTTTGCATTTATTTCTTGTTGTAAGTTTGAATATTACGACTCTGGTCCCCTCACACCACCGGGAATTGGAAATATACCGGAAAAGGAAAAATTTACAGGACTATGGGGAAAGAGCAGGGGAGTGGGATTAATTGGATAGCTCTTTCAAAGAGCCAGCACAGGCACGATGGGCTGAATGGCCTCCTTCTGTGCTGTGTGATTCTCTGTGCAGCTACACCGCCTTTGATTAATTCCGTGTCTCTGAGAATCTCTGCTTTGCCGGGTTATTAAAGAGACGGGTCCTGCAGCAAGCTCACCCTCTGGGCTGCTGTCAATCATTGAATGTTCCTAATAACAGGATCCCCACTCAATGCCTGTTTCAGCAAGGCCAATGTTTCAGCTCCTCACCTGGAACTGGACCAATGACCACTCGGGTTCAATTCCCCAACACGGTTTGATTATAAATCAATCATTTCTTAAACATCAGAAGTGGGGAACTGTTCTCCACGGGTGAAGGTGATGTTCCAGGAAGGGAAACTGGGCGTCTGTCCATCAATCAGATCCTTATTTCCATTTACAAGAGCACTCTGCTCGACTCTGGGTCTCCTTCCCTCTTCCTATTGATTGGTGTTTAAATGAGAATTGGATTTCAGCTTTTAATCATCAAATGAACCTTCCCTCTCCCACATGCTGAGGAGACAATAATCTGCTCCAAGATCAATGGGAAATGGATGACCTTCTCTCTCCTCCCACATTGCCCAGGATTTATATTCTGCAACAGTTGCCGACCGTACTGGTGGTGACGAACCTCACTGGGGTTTGGATCCGTTTATCGTACAGTGTCCGACCGAGACTCAAATAGTCTTTTGTGTGTCAGCCGTGGCTCAGTGATTGCACACGGGCACTTTTCACATCTCAGGACATCCCAAAGCACCTCAGAGACAATGAGGCACTCGCTCAGTACTGACCCTCCGACAGTGCAGCACTCCCTCAGTACTGACCCTCCGACAGTGCAGCACTCCCTCAGTACTGACCCTCCGACAGTGCAGCGCTCCCTCAGTACTGACCCTCCGACAGTGCAGCGCTCCCTCAGCACTGACCCTCTGACCGTGCTGCACTCCCTCAGTACTGACCCTCCGACAGTGCAGCGCTCCCTCAGTACTGACCCTCCGACAGTGCAGCACTCCCTCAGTACTGACCCTCCGACAGTGCAGCACTCCCTCAGTACTGACCCTCCGACAGTGCAGCGCTCCCTCAGTACTGACCCTCCGACAGTGCAGCACTCCCTCAGTACTGACCCCCCGACAGTGCAGCACTCCCTCAGTACTGACCCTCCGACAGTGCAGCGCTCCCTCAGTCCTGACCCTCCGACAGTGCAGCACTCCCTCAGTACTGACCCTCCGACAGTGCAGCACTCCCTCAGTACTGACCCTCCGACAGTGCAGCACTCCCTCAGTACTGACCCCCCGACAGTGCAGCACTCCCTCAGTACTGACCCTCCGACAGTGCTGCACTCCCTCAGTACTGACCCTCCGACAGTGCAGCACTCTCTCAGTACTGACCCTCCGACAGTGCAGCACTCCCTCAGTACTGACCCTCCGACAGTGCAGCACTCCCTCAGTACTGACCCTCCGACAGTGCAGCACTCCCTCAGTACTG
>NW_027139076.1:0-23644 GCF_035084215.1 Heptranchias perlo | reverse complement strand
TGAGAGGAGAGGAGGGGAGTGGAGAGGAGAGGAGGGGAGAGGAGGGGGGGCCGCGCCCAGAGTCTGCTTCAGCCGAGTCCAGGGCAGAAGTTCGGGAGATACTGTGGGTGGTCCCTGGGCGAGTGAGGAATGAGGGAAGTTACAGCGAGTTTGTGCAGAAGTCGGTGATTAATTCATGAACCCCTCCCGGGATAGTCACAGAGCTCGGGAATGGCCTCAGATCTCACTGGGATTCCGAAAATTATGGCCAGCAAAGCGAGCCTGGTCTCCGAGCTCCTCCTCGATCCTGGAGAGAGGAGAGAAAGTTCAGAATGTGACTGAGGAAGGGCCTCTCCCCGTGTCCCTCACCTCCCACCTCCCCACCTTCTCCCCGTGTCCCTCACTCCCACCTCCCCCACCTTCTCCCCGTGTCCCTCACTCCCACCCTCCCCGCCTTCTCCCCGTGTCCCTCACTCCCACCTCCCCGCCTTCTCCCCGTGTCCCTCACTCCCACCTCCCCGCCTTCTCCCCGTGTCCCTCACTCCCACCTCCCCGCCTTCTCCCCGTATCCCTCACTCCCACCTCCCCGCCTTCTCCCCGTGTCCCTCACTCCCACCTCCCCGCCTTCTCCCCCGTGTCCCTCACTCCCACCTCCCCGCCTTCTCCCCCGTGTCCCTCACTCCCACCTCCCCGCCTTCTCCCCATGTCCCTCACTCCCACCTCCCCGCCTTCTCCCCGTATCCCTCACTCCCACCTCCCCTCCTTCTCCCCCGTGTCCCTCACTCCCACCTCCCCGCCTTCTCCCCGTGTCCCTCACTCCCACCTCCCCGCCTTCTCCCCGTATCCCTCACTCCCACCTCCCCGCCTTCTCCCCGTATCCCTCACTCCCACCTCCCCGCCTTCTCCCCCGTATCCCTCACTCCCACCTCCCCGCCTTCTCCCCGTATCCCTCACTCCCACCTCCCCGCCTTCTCCCCCGTATCCCTCACTCCCACCTCCCCGCCTTCTCCCCGTGTCCCTCACTCCCACCTCCCCGCCTTCTCCCCGTGTCCCTCACTCCCACCTCCCCGCCTTCTCCCCGTATCCCTCACTCCCACCTCCCCGCCTTCTCCCCGTGTCCCTCACTCCCACCTCCCCGCCTTCTCCCCGTGTCCCTCACTCCCACCTCCCCGCCTTCTCCCCGTGTCCCTCACTCCCACCTCCCCGCCTTCTCCCCGTATCCCTCACTCCCACCTCCCCGCCTTCTCCCCGTATCCCTCACTCCCACCTCCCCGCCTTCTCCCCCGTATCCCTCACTCCCACCTCCCCGCCTTCTCCCCGTATCCCTCACTCCCACCTCCCCGCCTTCTCCCCGTATCCCTCACTCCCACCTCCCCGCCTTCTCCCCGTATCCCTCACTCCCACCTCTCCCCGCCTTCTCCCGTGTCCCTCACTCCCACCTCCCCCCCTTCTCCCCGTGTCCCTCACTCCCACCTCCCCGCCTTCTCCCCCGTATCCCTCACTCCCACCTCCCCCGCCTTCTCCCCGTGTCCCTCACACCCCACCTCCCCGCCTTCTCCCCGTATCCCTCACTCCCACCTTCTCCCCGTGTCCCTCACTCCCACCTCCCCGCCTTCTCCCCGTATCCCTCACTCCCACCTCCCCGCCTTCTCCCCGTATCCCTCACTCCACCTTCTCCCCGTATCCCTCACTCCCACCTCCCCGCCTTCTCCCCATATCCCTCACTCCCACCTTCTCCCCGTATCCCTCACTCCCACCTCCCCGCCTTCTCCCCGTATCCCTCACTCCCACCTTCTCCCCGTATCCCTCACTTCCCACCTCCCCCGCCTTCTCCCCGTATCCCTCACTCCCACCTTCTCCCCGTATCCCTCACTCCCACCTCCCCGCCTTCTCCACGTGTCCCTCACTCCCACCTCCCCGCCTTCTCCCCGTATCCCTCACTCCCACCTCCCCGCCTTCTCCCCGTGTCCCTCACTCCCACCTCCCCGCCTTCTCCCGTATCCCTCACTCCCACCTCCCCGCCTTCTCCCCGTGTCCCTCACTCCCCACCTCCCCGCCTTCTCCCCGTGTCCCTCACTCCCAGCTCCCCGCCTTCTCCCCGTGTCCCTCACTCCCGCCTCCCGCCTTCTTCACTCCCGCCTCCCCGCCTTCTCCCCGTATCCCTCACTCCCACCTCCCCACCTTCTCCCCCGTATCCCTCACTCCCACCTCCCCGCCTTCTCCCCGTATCCCTCACTCCCACCTCCCCGCCTTCTCCCCGTATCCCTCACTCCCACCTCCCCGCCTTCTCCCCGTGTCCCTCACTCCCAGCTCCCCGCCTTCTCCCCGTGTCCCTCACTCCCAGCTCCCCGCCTTCTCCCCGTGTCCCTCACTCCCACCTCCCCGCCTTCTCCCCGTATCCCTCACTCCCACCTCCCCGCCTTCTCCCCGTATCCCTCACTCCCACCTCCCCACCTTCTCCCCGTGTCCCTCGCTCCCACCTCCCGGCCTTCTCCCCGTGTCCCTCACTCCCACCTCCCCGCCTTCTCCCCGTGTCCCTCACTCCCACCTCCCCGCCTTCTCCCCGTATCCCTCACTCCCACCTCCCCGCCTTCTCCCCGTGTCCCTCACTCCCACCTCCCCGCCTTCTCCCCCGTGTCCCTCACTCCCACCTCCCCGCCTTCTCCCCCGTGTCCCTCACTCCCACCTCCCCGCCTTCTCCCCATGTCCCTCACTCCCACCTCCCCGCCTTCTCCCCGTATCCCTCACTCCCACCTCCCCTCCTTCTCCCCCGTGTCCCTCACTCCCACCTCCCCGCCTTCTCCCCGTGTCCCTCACTCCCACCTCCCCGCCTTCTCCCCGTATCCCTCACTCCCACCTCCCCGCCTTCTCCCCGTATCCCTCACTCCCACCTCCCCGCCTTCTCCCCCGTATCCCTCACTCCCACCTCCCCGCCTTCTCCCCGTATCCCTCACTCCCACCCTCCCGCCTTCTCCCCCGTATCCCTCACTCCCACCTCCCCGCCTTCTCCCCGTGTCCCTCACTCCCACCTCCCCGCCTTCTCCCCGTGTCCCTCACTCCCACCTCCCCGCCTTCTCCCCGTATCCCTCACTCCCACCTCCCCGCCTTCTCCCCGTGTCCCTCACTCCCACCTCCCCGCCTTCTCCCCGTGTCCCTCACTCCCACCTCCCCGCCTTCTCCCCGTGTCCCTCACTCCCACCTCCCCGCCTTCTCCCCGTATCCCTCACTCCCACCTCCCCGCCTTCTCCCCGTATCCCTCACTCCCACCTCCCCGCCTTCTCCCCCGTATCCCTCACTCCCACCTCCCCGCCTTCTCCCCGTATCCCTCACTCCCACCTCCCCGCCTTCTCCCCGTATCCCTCACTCCCACCTCCCCGCCTTCTCCCCCGTATCCCCTCACTCCACCTCCCCGCCTTCTCCCCGTGTAACCTCACTCCCACCTCCCCCCCTTCTCCCCGTGTCCCTCACTCCCACCTCCCCGCCTTCTCCCCCGTATCCCTCACTCCCACCTCCCCGCCTTCTCCCCGTGTCCCTCACACCCACCTCCCCGCCTTCTCCCCGTATCCCTCACTCCCACCTTCTCCCCGTGTCCCTCACTCCCACCTCCCCGCCTTCTCCCCGTATCCCTCACTCCCACCTCCCCGCCTTCTCCCCGTATCCCTCACTCCCACCTTCTCCCCGTATCCCTCACTCCCACCTCCCCGCCTTCTCCCCATATCCCTCACTCCCACCTTCTCCCCGTATCCCTCACTCCCACCTCCCCGCCTTCTCCCCGTATCCCTCACTCCCACCTTCTCCCCGTATCCCTCACTCCCACCTCCCCGCCTTCTCCCCGTATCCCTCACTCCCACCTTCTCCCCGTATCCCTCACTCCCACCTCCCCGCCTTCTCCACGTGTCCCTCACTCCCACCTCCCCGCCTTCTCCCCGTATCCCTCACTCCCACCTCCCCGCCTTCTCCCCGTGTCCCTCACTCCCACCTCCCCGCCTTCTCCCCGTATCCCTCACTCCCACCTCCCCGCCTTCTCCCCGTGTCCCTCACTCCCACCTCCCCGCCTTCTCCCCGTGTCCCTCACTCCCAGCTCCCCGCCATCTCCCCGTGTCCCTCACTCCCGCCTCCCCGCCTTCTCCCCGTATCCCTCACTCCCACCTCCCCACCTTCTCCCCCGTATCCCTCACTCCCACCTCCCCGCCTTCTCCCCGTATCCCTCACTCCCACCTCCCGCCTTCTCCCCGTATCCCTCACTCCCACCTCCCCGCCTTCTCCCCGTGTCCCTCACTCCCAGCTCCCCGCCTTCTCCCCGTGTCCCTCACTCCCAGCTCCCCGCCTTCTCCCCGTGTCCCTCACTCCCACCTCCCCGCCTTCTCCCCGTATCCCTCACTCCCACCTCCCCGCCTTCTCCCCGTATCCCTCACTCCCACCTCCCCACCTTCTCCCCGTGTCCCTCGCTCCCACCTCCCGGCCTTCTCCCCGTGTCCCTCACTCCCACCTCCCCGCCTTCTCCCCGTATCCCTCACTCCCACCTTCTCCCCGTGTCCCTCACTCCCACCTCCCCGCCTTCTCCCCGTATCCCTCACTCCCACCTTCTCCCCGTATCCCTCACTCCCACTTTCCCGCCTTCTCCCCGTGTCCCTCACTCCCACCTCCCCGCCTTCTCCCCGTATCCCTCACTCCCACCTTCTCCCCGTATCCCTCACTCCCACCTCCCCGCCTTCTCCCCGTATCCCTCACTCCCACCTCCCCGCCTTTCCCCGTATCCCTCACTCCCACCTCCCCACCTTCTCCCCGTATCCCTCACTCCCACCTCCCCGCCTTCTCCCCGTATCCCTCACTCCCACCTTCTCCCCGTATCCCTCACTCCCACCTCCCCGCCTTCTCCCCGTATCCCTCACTCCCACCTCCCCGCCTTCTCCCCGTATCCCTCACTCTCACCTCCCCACCTTCTCCCCGTATCCCTCACTCCCACCTCCCCACCTTCTCCCCGTATCCCTCATTCCCACCTCCCCGCCTTCTCCCCGTATCCCTCACTCCCGCCTTTTCCCCGTATCCCTCACTCCCATCTCCCCGCCTTCTCCCCGTATCCCTCACTCCCACCTCCCCGCCTTCTCCCCGTATCCCTCACTCCCACCTCCCCGCCTTCTCCCCGTGTCCCTCACTGCCACCTCCCCGCCTTCTCCCCGTGTCCCTCACTCCCAGCTCCCCGCCTTCTCCCCGTGTCCCTCACTCCCGCCCTCCCCGCCTTCTCCCCGTATCCCTCACTCCCACCTCCCCACCTTCTCCCCCGTATCCCTCACTCCCACCTCCCCGCCTTCTCCCCGTATCCCTCACTCCCACCTCCCCACCTTCTCCCCGTGTCCCTCACTCCCAGCTCCCCGCCTTCTCCCCGTGTCCCTCACTCCCAGCTCCCCGCCTTCTCCCCGTGTCCCTCACTCCCATCTCCCCGCCTTCTCCCCGTATCCCTCACTCCCACCTCCCCGCCTTCTCCCCGTATCCCTCACTCCCACCTCCCCGCCTTCTCCCCGTGTCCCTCACTGCCACCTCCCCGCCTTCTCCCCGTATCCCTCACTCCCACCTCCCCGCCTTCTCCCCGTATCCCTCAATCCTACGATCCACTGGGATGTGTCCTGGGCTTACCGAAGCATCTGATTGTATTTAGCCAAACGCTCTGATCTGCAAGGGGCCCCCGTCTTGATCTAAAACACAAACAGAACTCAAAATCAAACATTTCCCTCGAACATTTTACACCTGGACATCTCATTTGCGACAGAGAAACCATCTCAATAAACAGCAACAGATCAATCCATCTGAGGAGGTCCCTCGAGCCCCTCTCTCACGCTCCTGTATCTGGGGAGGTCCCTCTAACCCCTCTCTCACACACTCCTGTATCTGGGGAGGTCCCTCTAACCCCTCTCACACACTCCTGTATCTGGGGAGGTCCCTCTAACCCCTCTCTCTCACACTCCTGTATCTGGGGAGGTCCCTCTAACCTCTCTCTCACACTCCTGTATCTGGGGAGGTCCCTCTAACCCCTCTCTCTCACACTCCTGTATCTGGGGAGGTCCCTCTAACCCGTCTCTCACACTCCTGTATCTGGGGAGGTCCCTCTAACCCCTCTCTCACACACTCCTGTATCTGGGGAGGTCCCTCTAACCCTCTCTCACACACTCCTGTATCTGGGGAGGTCCCTCTAACCCTCTCTCACACACTCCTGTATCTGGGGAGGTCCCTCTAACCCCTCTCTCACACACTCCTGTATCTGGGGAGGTCCCTCTAACCCCTCTCACACACTCCTGTATCTGGGGAGGTCCCTCTAACCCCTCTCTCACACACTCCTGTATCTGGGGAGGTCCCTCTAACCCTCTCTCACACACTCCTGTATCTGGGGAGGTCCCTCTAACCCTCTCTCACACACTCCTGTATCTGGGGAGGTCCCTCTAACCCCTCTCTCACACACTCCTGTATCTGGGGAGGTCCCTCTAACCCCTCTCACACACTCCTGTATCTGGGGAGGTCCCTCTAACCCCTCTCTCTCACTCCTCTATCTGGTGAGGTCCCTCTAACCCCTCTCTCTCACACTCCTGTATCTGGGGAGGTCCCTCTAACCCCTCTCTCACACACTCCTGTATCTGGGGAGGTCCCTCTAACCCCTCTCTCACACACTCCTGTATCTGGGGAGGTCCCTCTAACCCCTCTCTCACACACTCCTGTATCTGGGGAGGTCCCTCTAACCCCTCTCTCTCACACTCCTGTATCTGGGGAGGTCCCTCTAACCCCTCTCTCACACTCCTGTATCTGGGGAGGTCCCTCTAACCCCTCTCTCACACACTCCTGTATCTGGGGAGGTCCCTCTAACCCCCTCTCTCACACTCCTGTATCTGGGGAGGTCCCTCTAACCCCTCTCTCACACACTCCTGTATCTGGGGAGGTCCCTCTAACCCCTCTCTCTCACACTCCTGTATCTGGGGAGGTCCCTCTAACCCCTCTCTCACACTCCTGTATCTGGGGAGGTCCCTCTAACCCCTCTCTCACACACTCCTGTATCTGGGGAGGTCCCACTAACACCCTCTCTCACACTCCTGTATCTGGGGAGGTCCCTCTAACCCCTCTCTGACACACTCCTGTACCTGGGGAGGTCCCTCTAACTCCTCTCTCTCACACTCCTGTATCTGGTGAGGTCCCTCTAACCCCTCTCTCACACTCTTGTATCTGGGGAGGTCCCTCTAACCCCTCTCTCTCACACTCCTGGATCTGGGGAGGTCCCTCAAACCCGTCTCTCTCACACTCCTGTATCGGGGAGGTCCCTCGAACCCCTCTCTCACACTCCTGTATCCGGGGAGGTCCCTCTAACCCCTCTCTCTCACACTCCTGTATCTGGGGAGGTCCCTCTAACCCCTCTCTGACACACTCCTGTATCTGGGGAGGTTCCTCTAACCCCTCTCTCACACACTCCTGTATCTGGGGAGGTCCCTCTAACCCCTCTCTCATACTCCTGTATCTGGGGAGGTCCCTCTAACCCCTCTCTCTCACACTCCTGTATCTGGGGAGGTCCCTCTAACCCCTCTCTCACACTCCTGTATCTGGGGAGGTTCCTCTAACCCCTCTCTCACACACTCCTGTATCTGGGGAGGTCCCTCTAACCCCTCTCTCATACTCCTGTATCTGGGGAGGTCCCTCTAACCCCTCTCTGACACACTCCTGTATCTGGGGAGGTCCCTCTAACCCCTCTCTCACACTCCTGTATCTGGGGAGGTCCCTCTAACCCCCTCTCTCACATACTCCTGTATCTGGGGAGGTCCCTCTAACCCCTCTCACACTCCTGTATCTGGGGAGGTCCCTCTAACCCCTCTCACACTCCTGTATCTGGGGAGGTCCCTCTAACCCCTCTCTCACACTCCTGTATCTGGGGAGGTCCCTCTAACCCCTCTCTCTCACACACTCCTGTATCTGGGGAGGTCCCTCTAACCCCTCTCTCACACACTCCTGTATCTGGGGAGGTCCCTCTAACCCCTCTCTCTCACACTCCTGTATCTGGGGAGGTCCCTCAAACCCCTCTCTCACACACTCCTGTATCTGGGGAGGTCCCTCTAACCCCTCTCTCACACACTCCTGTATCTGGGGAGGTCCCTCAAACCCCTCTCTCACACACTCCTGTATCTGGGGAGGTCCCACTAACCCCTCTCTCTCACACTCCTGTATCTGGGGAGGTCCCTCTAACCCCTCTCTCACACTCCTGTATCTGGGGAGGTCCCTCTAACTCCCTCTCTCACACTCCTGTATCTGGGGAGGTCCCTCTAACCACTCTTTCACACTCTTGTATCTGGGGAGGTCCCTCTAACCCCTCTCTCTCACACTCCTGTATCTGGGGAGGTCCCTCTAACTCCTCTCTCACATTCCTGTATCTGGGGAGGGCCCTCTAACCCCTCTCTCACACACTCCTGTATCTGGGGAGGTCCCTCTAACCCCTCTCTCTCACACTCCTGTATCTGGGGAGGTCCCTCTAACCCCTCTCTCACACACTCCTGTATCTGGGGAGGTCCCTCTAACCCCTCTCTCACACTCCTGTATCTGGGGAGGTCCCTCTAACCCCTCTCTCACACACTCCTGTATCTGGGGAGGTCCCTCTAACCCACTCTCTCACACTCCTGTATCTGGGGAGGTCCCTCTAACCCCTCTCTCACACTCCTGTATCTGGGGAGGTCCCTCTAACCCCTCTCTCACACACTCCTGTATCTGGGGAGGTCCCTCTCACCCACTCTCTCACACTCCTGTATCTGGGGAGGTCCCTCTAACCCCTCTCTCACACACTCCTGTATCTGGGGAGGTCCCTCTAACCCCTCTCTCACACTCCTGTATCTGGGGAGGTCCCTCTAACCCCTCTCTCTCACACTCCTGTATCTGGGGAGGTCCCTCTAACCCCCTCTCTCTCTCACACTCCTGTATCTGGGGAGGTCCCTCTAACCCCCTCTCTCTCACACTCCTGTATCTGGGGAGGTCCCTCTAACCCCTCTCTCTCAAACTCCTGTATCTGGGGAGGTCCCTCTAACCCCTCTCTCCCACTCCTGTATCTGGGGAGGTCCCTCTAACCCCTCTCTCTCACACTCCTGTATCTGGGGAGGTCCCTCTAACCCCTCTCTCTCACACTCCTGTATCTGGGGAGGTCCATCTAACCCCTCTCTCACACACTCCTGTATCTGGGGAGGTCCCTCTAACCCCTCTCTCACACACTCCTGTATCTGGGGAGGTCCCTCTAACCCCTCTCTCTCACACTCCCGTATCTGGGGTCTCTCTCACACTCCCGTATCTGGGGAGGTCCCTCTAACCCCTCTCTCACACACTCCTGTATCTGGGGAGGTCCCTCTAACCCCTCTCTCACACACTCCTGTATCTGGGGAGGTCCCTCTAACCCCTCTCTCACACTCCTGTATCTGGGGAGGTCCCTCTAACCCCCTCTCACACTCCTGTATCTGGGGAGGTCCCTCTAACCCCTCTCTCTCACACTCCTGTATCTGGGGAGGTCCCTCTAACCCCCCTCTCTCTCACACTCCTGTATCTGGGGAGGTCCCTCTAACCCCTCTCTCACACTCCTGTATCTGGGGAGGTCCCTCGAACGCCTCTCTCACACTCCGGTATCCGGGGAGGTCCCTCGAACCCCTCTCTCACACTCCGGTATCCGGGGAGGTCCCTCTAACCCCTCTCTCACACACTCCTGTATCTGGGAGGTCCCTCTAACCCCTCTCTCACACACTCCTGTATCTGGGGAGGTCCCTCTAACCCCTCTCTCTCACACTCCTGTATCTGGGGAGGTCCCTCTAACCCCTCTCTCACACTCCTGTATCTGGGGAGGTCCATCTAACCCCTCTCTCACACACTCCTGTATCTGGGAGGTCCCTCTAACCCCTCTCTCACACACTCCTGTATCTGGGGAGGTCCCTCCAACCCCTCTCTCTCACACTCCCGTATCTGGGGAGGTCCCTCTAACCCCTCTCTCACACACTCCTGTATCTGGGGAGGTCCCTCTAACCCCTCTCTCACACACTCCTGTATCTGGGGAGGTCCCTCTAACCCCTCTCTCACACTCCTGTATCTGGGAGGTCCCTCTAACCCCTCTCTCACACTGCTGTATCTGGGGAGGTCCCTCTAACCCCTCTCTCTCACACTCCTGTATCTGGGGAGGTCCCTCTAACCCCCCTCTCTCTCACACTCCTGTATCTGGGAGGTCCCTCTAACCCCTCTCTTACACTCCTGTATCTGGGGAGGTCCCTCGAACGCCTCTCTCACACTCCGGTATCCGGGGAGGTCCCTCGAACCCCTCTCTCACACTCCGGTATCCGGGGAGGTCCCTCCAACCCCTCTCTCACACACTCCTGTATCTGGGAGGTCCCTCTAACCCCTCTCTCACACACTCCTGTATCTGGGGAGGTCCCTCTAACCCCTCTCTCTCACACTCCTGTATCTGGGGAGGTCCCTCTAACCACTCTCTCACACTCCTGTATCTGGGGAGGTCCCTCTAACCCCTCTCTCTCACACTCCTGTATCTGGGGAGGTCCCTCTAACCCCTCTCTCTCACACTCCTCTATCTGGGGAGGTCCCTCTAACCCCTCTCTCACACTCCTGTATCTGGGGAGGTCCCTCGAACCCCTCTCTCACACACTCCTGTATCTGGGGAGGTCCCTCTAACCCCTCTCTCTCACACACTCCTGTATCTGGGGAGGTCCCTCTAACCCCCTCTCTCTCACTCCTGTATCTGGGAGGTCCCTCTAACCCCTCTCTCACACACTCCTGTATCTGGGGAGGTCCCTCTAACCCCTCTCTCTCACACACTCCTGTATCTGGGGAGGTCCCTCTAACCCCCTCTCTCACACTCCTGTATCTGGGGAGGTCCCTCTAACCCCCTCTCTCACACTCCTGTATCTGGGGAGGTCCCTCTAACCCCTCCCTCACACCCTCCTGTATCTGAGGAGGTCCCTCTAACCCCTCTCTCACACCCTCCTGTATCTGAGGAGCTCCCTCTAACCCCCTCTCTCTCACACTCCTGTATCTGGGGAGGTCCCTCTAACCCCCTCTCTCACACACTCCTGTATCTGGGGAGGTCCCTCTAACCTCTCTCTCTCACACTCCTGTATCTGGGGAGGTCCCTCTAACCCCTCTCTCACACCCTCCTGTATCTGAGGAGCTCCCTCTAACCCCCTCTCTCTCACACTCCTGTATCTGGGGAGGTCCCTCTAACCCCCTCTCTCACACACTCCTGTATCTGGGGAGGTCCCTCTAACCCCTCTCTCACACTCTCCTGTATCTGGGAGGTCCCTCTAACCCCTCTCTCTCACACTCCTGTATCTGGGGAGGTCCCTCTAACCCCTCTCTCACACTCCTGTATCTGGGAGGTCCCTCTAACCCCTCTCACACACTCCTGTATCTGGGGAGGTCCCTCTAACCCTCTCTCACACACTCCTGTATCTGGGGAGGTCCCTCTAACCTCTCTCTCTCACACTCCTGTATCTGGGGAGGTCCCTCGAACCCCTCTCTCACACTCTCCTGTATCTGGGGAGGTCCCTCTAACCCCTCTCTCTCACACTCCTGTATCTGGGAGGTCCCTCTAACCCCCCTCTCTCACACTCCTGTATCTGGGGAGGTCCCTCTAACCCCTCTCTCACACTCCTGTATCTGGGGAGGTCCCTCTAACCCCTCTCTCACACACTCCTGTATCTGGGGAGGTCCCTCTAACCCCCTCTCTCACACTCCTGTATCTGGGGAGGTCCCTCTAACCCCTCTCTCACACACTCCTGTATCTGGGGAGGTCCCTCTAACCCCTCTCTCTCACACTCCTGTATCTGGGGAGGTCCCTCTAACCCCTCTCTCACACTCCTGTATCTGGGGAGGTCCCTCTAACCCCTCTCTCACACACTCCTGTATCTGGGGAGGTCCCACTAACACCCTCTCTCACACTCCTGTATCTGGGGAGGTCCCTCTAACCCCTCTCTGACACACTCCTGTACCTGGGGAGGTCCCTCTAACTCCTCTCTCTCACACTCCTGTATCTGGTGAGGTCCCTCTAACCCCTCTCTCACACTCTTGTATCTGGGGAGGTCCCTCTAACCCCTCTCTCTCACACTCCTGGATCTGGGAGGTCCCTCAAACCCGTCTCTCTCACACTCCTGTATCGGGGAGGTCCCTCGAACCCCTCTCTCACACTCCTGTATCCGGGGAGGTCCCTCTAACCCCTCTCTCTCACACTCCTGTATCTGGGGAGGTCCCTCTAACCCCTCTCTGACACACTCCTGTATCTGGGGAGGTTCCTCTAACCCCTCTCTCACACACTCCTGTATCTGGGGAGGTCCCTCTAACCCCTCTCTCATACTCCTGTATCTGGGGAGGTCCCTCTAACCCCTCTCTCTCACACTCCTGTATCTGGGGAGGTCCCTCTAACCCCTCTCTCACACTCCTGTATCTGGGGAGGTTCCTCTAACCCCTCTCTCACACACTCCTGTATCTGGGGAGGTCCCTCTAACCCCTCTCTCATACTCCTGTATCTGGGGAGGTCCCTCTAACCCCTCTCTGACACACTCCTGTATCTGGGGAGGTCCCTCTAACCCCTCTCTCACACTCCTGTATCTGGGGAGGTCCCTCTAACCCCCTCTCTCACATACTCCTGTATCTGGGGAGGTCCCTCTAACCCCTCTCTCTCACACTCCTGTATCTGGGGAGGTCCCTCTAACCCCTCTCTCACACACTCCTGTATCTGGGGAGGTCCCTCTAACCCCTCTCTCACACACTCCTGTATCTGGGGAGGTCCCTCTAACCCCTCTCTCTCACACTCCTGTATCTGGGGAGGTCCCTCTAACCCCTCTCTCACACACTCCTGTATCTGGGGAGGTCCCTCTAACCCCTCTCTCACACACTCCTGTATCTGGGAGGTCCCTCAAACCCCTCTCTCACACACTCCTGTATCTGGGGAGGTCCCACTAACCCCTCTCTCTCACACTCCTGTATCTGGGGAGGTCCCTCTAACCCCTCTCTCACACTCCTGTATCTGGGGAGGTCCCTCTAACTCCCTCTCTCACACTCCTGTATCTGGGGAGGTCCCTCTAACCACTCTTTCACACTCTTGTATCTGGGAGGTCCCTCTAACCCCTCTCTCTCACACTCCTGTATCTGGGGAGGTCCCTCTAACTCCTCTCTCACATTCCTGTATCTGGGGAGGGCCCTCTAACCCCTCTCTCACACACTCCTGTATCTGGGGAGGTCCCTCTAACCCCTCTCTCTCACACTCCTGTATCTGGGGAGGTCCCTCTAACCCCTCTCTCACACACTCCTGTATCTGGGGAGGTCCCTCTAACCCCTCTCTCACACTCCTGTATCTGGGGAGGTCCCTCTAACCCCTCTCTCACACACTCCTGTATCTGGGGAGGTCCCTCTAACCCACTCTCTCACACTCCTGTATCTGGGAGGTCCCTCTAACCCCTCTCTCACACTCCTGTATCTGGGGAGGTCCCTCTAACCCCTCTCTCACACACTCCTGTATCTGGGGAGGTCCCTCTCACCCACTCTCTCACACCCTGTATCTGGGGAGGTCCCTCTAACCCCTCTCTCACACACTCCTGTATCTGGGGAGGTCCCTCTAACCCCTCTCTCACACTCCTGTATCTGGGGAGGTCCCTCTAACCCCTCTCTCTCACACTCCTGTATCTGGGAGGTCCCTCTAACCCCCTCTCTCTCTCACACTCCTGTATCTGGGGAGGTCCCTCTAACCCCCTCTCTCTCACACTCCTGTATCCGGGGAGGTCCCTCTAACCCCTCTCTCTCAAACTCCTGTATCTGGGGAGGTCCCTCTAACCCCTCTCTCCCACTCCTGTATCTGGGGAGGTCCCTCTAACCCCTCTCTCTCACACTCCTGTATCTGGGGAGGTCCCTCTAACCCCTCTCTCTCACACTCCTGTATCTGGGAGGTCCATCTAACCCCTCTCTCACACACTCCTGTATCTGGGGAGGTCCCTCTAACCCCTCTCTCACACACTCCTGTATCTGGGGAGGTCCCTCTAACCCCTCTCTCTCACACTCCCGTATCTGGGGAGGTCCCTCTAACCCCTCTCTCACACACTCCTGTATCTGGGGAGGTCCCTCTAACCCCTCTCTCACACACTCCTGTATCTGGGGAGGTCCCTCTAACCCCTCTCTCACACTCCTGTATCTGGGGAGGTCCCTCTAACCCCCTCTCTCACACTCCTGTATCTGGGGAGGTCCCTCTAACCCCTCTCTCTCACACTCCTGTATCTGGGAGGTCCCTCTAACCCCCCTCTCTCTCACACTCCTGTATCTGGGGAGGTCCCTCTAACCCCTCTCTCACACTCCTGTATCTGGGAGGTCCCTCGAACGCCTCTCTCACACTCCGGTATCCGGGGAGGTCCCTCGAACCCCTCTCTCACACTCCGGTATCCGGGGAGGTCCCTCTAACCCCTCTCTCTCACACTCCTGTATCTGGGGAGGTCCCTCTAACCCCTCTCTGACACACTCCTGTATCTGGGGAGGTCCCTCTAACCCCTCTCTCTCACACTCCTGTATCTGGGGAGGTCCCTCTAACCCCTCTCTCACACTCCTGTATCTGGGGAGGTCCATCTAACCCCTCTCTCACACACTCCTGTATCTGGGGAGGTCCCTCTAACCCCTCTCTCACACACTCCTGTATCTGGGGAGGTCCCTCCAACCCCTCTCTCTCACACTCCCGTATCCGGGGAGGTCCCTCTAACCCCTCTCTCACAACTCCTGTATCTGGGAGGTCCCTCTAACCCCTCTCTCTCACACTCCTGTATCTGGGGAGGTCCCTCTAACCACTCTCTCACACTCCTGTATCTGGGGAGGTCCCTCTAACCCCTCTCTCTCACACTCCTGTATCTGGGGAGGTCCCTCTAACCCCTCTCTCTCACACTCCTCTATCTGGGGAGGTCCCTCTAACCCCTCTCTCACACTCCTGTATCTGGGAGGTCCCTCGAACCCCTCTCTCACACACTCCTGTATCTGGGGAGGTCCCTCTAACCCCTCTCTCTCACACACTCCTGTATCTGGGGAGGTCCCTCTAACCCCCTCTCTCTCACTCCTGTATCTGGGGAGGTCCCTCTAACCCCTCTCTCACACACTCCTGTATCTGGGGAGGTCCCTCTAACCCCTCTCTCTCACACACTCCTGTATCTGGGGAGGTCCCTCTAACCCCCTCTCTCACACTCCTGTATCTGGGGAGGTCCCTCTAACCCCCTCTCTCACACTCCTGTATCTGGGGAGGTCCCTCTAACCCCTCCCTCACACCCTCCTGTATCTGAGGAGGTCCCTCTAACCCCTCTCTCACACCCTCCTGTATCTGAGGAGCTCCCTCTAACCCCCTCTCTCTCACACTCCTGTATCTGGGGAGGTCCCTCTAACCCCCTCTCTCACACACTCCTGTATCTGGGAGGTCCCTCTAACCTCTCTCTCTCACACTCCTGTATCTGGGGAGGTCCCTCTAACCCCTCTCTCACACCCTCCTGTATCTGAGGAGCTCCCTCTAACCCCCTCTCTCTCACACTCCTGTATCTGGGGAGGTCCCTCTAACCCCCTCTCTCACACACTCCTGTATCTGGGGAGGTCCCTCTAACCCCTCTCTCACACTCTCCTGTATCTGGGGAGGTCCCTCTAACCCCTCTCTCTCACACTCCTGTATCTGGGGAGGTCCCTCTAACCCCTCTCTCACACTCCTGTATCTGGGGAGGTCCCTCTAACCCCTCTCACACACTCCTGTATCTGGGGAGGTCCCTCTAACCCCTCTCTCACACACTCCTGTATCTGGGGAGGTCCCTCTAACCTCTCTCTCTCACACTCCTGTATCTGGGGAGGTCCCTCGAACCCCTCTCTCACACTCTCCTGTATCTGGGGAGGTCCCTCTAACCCCTCTCTCTCACACTCCTGTATCTGGGGAGGTCCCTCTAACCCCCCTCTCTCACACTCCTGTATCTGGGGAGGTCCCTCTAACCCCTCTCTCACACACTCCTGTATCTGGGGAGGTCCCTCTAACCCCCTCTCTCACACTCCTGTATCTGGGGAGGTCCCTCTATCCCCTCTCTCACACACTCCTGTATCTGGGGAGGTCCCTCTAACCCCTCTCTCACACACTCCTGTATCTGGGGAGGTCCCTCTAATCCCTCTCTCTCACACTCCTGTATCTGGGGAGGTCCTCTAACCCCTCTCTCTCTCACACTCCTGTATCTGGGGAGGTCCCTCCAACCCCTCTCTCTCACACTCCTGTATCTGGGGAGGTCCCTCTAACCCCCTCTCTCACACTCCTGTATCTGGAGTGTAAACATACCTGCCCTGTGCAGAGTCCCACCACGAGATCAGCGATGAAGTTATCCTCTGTCTCACCCGATCGGTGACTGACCATCACTCCCCAACCATTCGTCTGTGCCAATTTACAGCTGCAGGAGAGAAGGGTATTCTGTTAGAATAAAGTGGGGGTAATGTGGAGGGAGCTCTGTATTGTAGTGTGGAGGGAGCTCTGTATTGTAGTGTGGAGGGAGCTCTGTATTGTAGTGTGGAGGGAGCTCTGTATTGTAGTGTAGAGGGAGCTCTGTATTGTAGTGTAGAGGGAGCTCTGTATTGTAGTGTGGAGGGAGCTCTGTATTGTAGTGTAGAGGGAGCTCTGTATTGTAGTGTGGAGGGAGCTCTGTATTGTAGTGTAGAGGGAGCTCTGTATTGTAGTGTGGAGGGAGCTCTGTATTGTAGTGTGGAGGGAGCTCTGTATTGTGGTGTGGAGGGAGCTCTGTATTGTAGTGTAGAGGGAGCTCTGTATTGTAGTGTGGAGGGAGCTCTGTATTGTGGTGTGGAGGGAGCTCTGTATTGTAGTGTGGAGGGAGCTCTGTATTGTAGTGTAGAGGGAGCTCTGTATTGTAGTGTGGAGGGAGCTCTGTATTGTAGTGTAGAGGGAGCTCTGTATTGTAGTGTGGAGGGAGCTCTGTATTGTAGTGTGGAGGGAGCTCTGTATTGTAGTGTGGAGGGAGCTCTGTATTGTAGTGTGGAGGGAGCTCTGTATTGTAGTGTAGAGGGAGCTCTGTATTGTCGTGTGGAGGGAGCTCTGTATTGTGGTGTAGAGGGAGCTCTGTATTGTAGTGTGGAGGGAGCTCCGTATTGTAGTGTGGAGGGAGCTCTGTATTGTGGTGTGGAGGGAGCTCTGTATTGTAGTGTAGAGGGAGCTCTGTATTGTCGTGTGAGGGAGCTCTGTATTGTAGTGTAGAGGGAGCTCTGTATTGTAGTGTGGAGGGAGCTCTGTATTGTAGTGTCGAGGGAGCTCTGTATTGTAGTGTGGAGGGAGCTCTGTATTGTAGTGTGGAGGGAGCTCTGTATTGTAGTGTGGAGGGAGCTCTGTATTGTAGTGTGGAGGGAGCTCTGTATTGTAGTGTGGAAGGAGCTCTGTATTGTAGTGTAGAGGGAGCTCTGTATTGTAGTGTGGAAGGAGCTCTGTATTGTAGTGTAGAGGGAGCTCTGTATTGTAGTGTAGAGGGAGCTCTGTATTGTAGTGTGGAGGGAGCTCTGTATTGTGGTGTGGAGGGAGCTCTGTATTGTAGTGTAGAGGGAGCTCTGTATTGTAGTGTGGAGGGAGCTCTGTATTGTAGTGTGGAGGGAGCTCTGTATTGTAGTGTGGAGGGAGCTCTGTATTGTAGTGTGGAAGGAGCTCTGTATTGTAGTGTAGAGGGAGCTCTGTATTGTAGTGTGGAAGGAGCTCTGTATTGTAGTGTAGAGGGAGCTCTGTATTGTAGTGTAGAGGGAGCTCTGTATTGTAGTGTAGAGGGAGCTCTGTATTGTGGTGTGGAGGGAGCTCTGTATTGTAGTGTGGAGGTAGCTCTGTATTGTAGTGTAGAGGGAGCTCTGTATTGTAGTGTGGAGGGAGCTCTGTATTGTAGTGTTGAGGGAGCTCTGTATTGTGGTGTAGAGGGAGCTCTGTATTGTAGTGTGGAGGGAGCTCTGTATTGTAGTGTAGAGGGAGCTCTGTATTGTAGTGTAGAGGGAGCTCTGTATTGTAGTGTCGAGGGAGCTCTGTATTGTAGTGTGGAGGGAGCTCTGTATTGTAGTGTAGAGGGAGCTCTGTATTGTAGTGTAGAGGGAGCTCTGTATTGTAGTGTGGAGGGAGCTCTGTATTGTAGTGTGGAGGGAGCTCTGTATTGTAGTGTGGAGGGAGCTCTGTATTGTAGTGTGGAGGGAGCTCTGTATTGTAGTGTGGAGGGAGCTCTGTATTGTAGTGTGGAGGGAGCTCTGTATTGTAGTGTGGAGGGAGCTCTGTATTGTAGTGTGGAGGGAGCTCTGTATTGTAGTGTGGAGGGAGCTCTGTATTGTAGTGTGGAGGGAGCTCTGTATTGTGGTGTAGAGGGAGCTCTGTATTGTAGTGTGGAGGGAGCTCTGTATTGTAGTGTGGAGGGAGCTCTGTATTGTAGTGTGGAGGGAGCTCTGTATTGTAGTGTGGAGGGAGCTCTGTATTGTAGTGTGGAGGGAGCTCTGTATTGTAGTGTGGAGGGAGCTCTGTATTGTAGTGTGGAGGGAGCTCTGTATTGTAGTGTGGAGGGAGCTCTGTATTGTAGTGTAGAGGGAGCTCTGTATTGTGGTGTGGAGGGAGCTCTGTATTGTAGTGTAGAGGGAGCTCTGTATTGTAGTGTAGAGGGAGCTCTGTATTGTAGTGTGGAGGGAGCTCTGTATTGTAGTGTGGAGGGAGCTCTGTATTGTAGTGTGGAGGGAGCTCTGTATTGTAGTGTAGAGGGAGCTCTGTATTGTAGTGTGGAGGGAGCTCTGTATTGTAGTGTAGAGGGAGCTCTGTATTGTAGTGTGGAGGGAGCTCTGTATTGTAGTGTAGAGGGAGCTCTGTATTGTAGTGTGGAGGGAGCTCTGTATTGTAGTGTAGAGGGAGCTCTGTATTGTAGTGTGGAGGGAGCTCTGTATTGTAGTGTGGAGGGAGCTCTGTATTGTAGTGTGGAGGGAGCTCTGTATTGTAGTGTGGAGGGAGCTCTGTGTTGTAGTGTAGAGGGAGCTCTGTATTGTAGTGTAGAGGGAGCTCTGTATTGTAGTGTAGAGGGAGCTCTGTATTGTAGTGTGGAGGGAGCTCTGTATTGTAGTGAAGAGGGAGCTCTGTATTGTAGTGTAGAGGGAGCTCTGTATTGTAGTGTGGAGGGAGCTCTGTATTGTAGTGTAGAGGGAGCTCTGTATTGTAGTGTAGAGGGAGCTCTGTATTGTAGTGTGGAGGGAGCTCTGTATTGTAGTGTGGAGGGAGCTCTGTATTGTAGTGTAGAGGGAGCTCTGTATTGTAGTGTGGAGGGAGCTCTGTATTGTAGTGTAGAGGGAGCTCTGTATTGTGGTGTGGAGGGAGCTCTGTATTGTAGTGTGGAGGGAGCTCTGTATTGTAGTGTAGAGGGAGCTCTGTATTGTAGTGTCGAGTGAGCTCTGTATTGTAGTGTGGAGGGAGCTCTGTATTGTAGTGTGGAGGGAGCTCTGTATTGTAGTGTGGAGGGAGCTCTGTATTGTAGTGTGGAGGGAGCTCTGTATTGTAGTGTGGAGGGAGCTCTGTATTGTAGTGTGGAGGGAGCTCTGTATTGTCGTGTAGAGGGAGCTCTGTATTGTAGTGTAGAGGGAGCTCTGTGTTGTAGTGTAGAGGGAGCTCTGTATTGTAGTGTAGAGGGAGCTCTGTATTGTAGTGTGGAGGGAGCTCTGTATTGTAGTGTGGAGGGAGCTCTGTATTGTAGTGTAGAGGGAGCTCTGTATTGTAGTGTAGAGGGAGCTCTGTATTGTAGTGTGGAGGGAGCTCTGTATTGTAGTGTGGAGGGAGCTCTGTATTGTAGTGTGGAGGGAGCTCTGTATTGTAGTGTGGAGGGAGCTCTGTATTGTAGTGTAGAGGGAGCTCTGTATTGTAGTGTGGAGGGAGCTCTGTATTGTAGTGTGGAGGGAGCTCTGTATTGTAGTGTGGAGGGAGCTCTGTATTGTAGTGTGGAGGGAGCTCTGTATTGTAGTGTAGAGGGAGCTCTGTATTGTAGTGTAGAGGGAGCTCTGTATTGTAGTGTGGAGGGAGCTCTGTATTGTAGTGTAGAGGGAGCTCTGTATTGTGGTGTAGAGGGAGCTCTGTATTGTAGTGTGGAGGGAGCTCTGTATTGTAGTGTGGAGGGAGCTCTGTATTGTAGTGTAGAGGGAGCTCTGTATTGTAGTGTGGAGGGAGCTCTGTATTGTAGTGTGGAGGGAGCTCTGTATTGTAGTGTGGAGGGAGCTCTGTATTGTAGTGTGTCTCCAACGTCTCCCCTCAGACCTCAAACCCTCCCCTCTCAGCCCGCAGCTCCCCTCAGACCTCAGCCCCCTCCCCACAGACCCCCCCACTCCCCTCAGACCCCTGCCTCTCCCCTCAGACCCCGCCCCTCCCCTCAGACTCCGCCCCCCCAACAGACTCCGCCCCCAACAGACTCCGCCCCCTCCCCTCAGACCCCAGTCCCCTCCCCACAGACCCCGCCCCCTCCCCACAGACCCCCTCCCCTCAGACCCCCGCCCCCTCCCCACAGACCCCGCCCCCTCCGCACAGACCCCCTCCCCTCAGACCCCCTCCCCTCAGACCCCAGCCCCCTCCCCTCAGACCCCAGCCCCCTCCCCTCAGACCCCAGCCCCCTCCCCTCAGACCCAGCCCCCTCCCCTCAGACCCTCCCCCTCCCCTCAGACTCCTCCCCCTCCCCTTAGACTCCGCCCCCTCCCCTCAGACCCCCACCCCCTCCCCTCAGACCCGGCCCCCTCCCCTCCGACCCCAGCCCCCTCCCCTCAGACAACGCCCCCTCCCCTCAGACCCCAGCCCCCTCCCCTCAGACCCCAGCCCCCTCCCTCAGACCCCAGCCCCCTCCCCTCAGACCCCAGCCCCCTCCCCTCAGACCCCAGCCCCCTCCCCTCAGGCCCCGCCCCCTCCGACCCCAGCCCCCTCCCCTCAGACCCCGCCCCCAGTCCCGGCCCCCTCCCCTCAGACCCCTGCCCCCTCCCCTCAGACCCCTGCCCCCTCCCCTCAGACCCCTGCCCCCTCCCCTCAGACCCCAGCCCCGTCCCCTCAGACCCCAGCCCCCTCCCCTCCGACCCCAGCCCCCTCCCCTCCGACTCCCGCCCCCTCCCCTCAGACCCCAGCCCCCTCCCCTCAGACCCCAGCCCCCTCCCCTCCGACCCCCGCCCCCTCCCCTCAGACCCCCGCCCCATCCCCTCAGACCCCCAGCCCCATCCCCTCAGACTCCACCCCCTCCCCTCCGACCCCAGCCCCCTCCTCTCAGACCCCCAGCCCCCTCCCCTCAGACCCCAGCCCCCTCCCCTCAGACCCCCAGCCCCCTCCCCTCAGACCCCCAGCCCCCTCCCCTCAGACCCCAGCCCCCTCCCCTCAGACCCCAGCCCCCTCCCCTCAGACCCCAGCCCCCTCCCCTCCGACCCCAGCCCCTCCCCTCAGACTCCGCCCCCTCCCTCAGACTCCGCCCCCTCCCCTCAGACTCCGCCCCCTCCCTGCAGACCCCAGCCCCCTCCCCGCAGACCCCAGCCCCCTCCCCTCAGACCCCAGCCCCCTCCCCTCCGACCCCAGCCCCCTCCCCTCCGACCCCAGCCCCCTCCCCTCAGACCCCAGCCCCCTCCCCTCAGACCCCCAGCCCCCTCCCCTCAGACTCCACCCCCTCCCCTCAGACTCACGCCCCCTCCCCTCAGACCCCCAGCCCCTCCCCTCAGACCCCCAGCCCCCTCCCCTCAGACCCCCAGCCCCCTCCCCTCAGACCCCCAGCCCCCTCCCCTCAGACCCCCAGCCCCCTCCCCTCAGACCCCCAGCCCCCTCCCCTCAGACCCCAGCCCACTCCCCTCAGACCCCAACCCCCCTCCCCTCAGACCCCCAGCCCCCTCCCCTCAGACTCACGCCTGGATGGACTCGGTGACAGTCCCGATCTGGTTGACCTTCAGCAGGAGGCAGTTACAGGCCCTGTCCACCACCGCTCGCCCGATGCGTTTGGGGTTGGTGACGGTGAGGTCATCGCCGACCACCTGAATCCCCACCGTGGCCGTGAACTTTGACCAGGCCGGCCAGTCGTCCTGATCGAACGGGTCCTCGATCGACACCACTGCCAGGATAGAAGACCAGCGTCTGGTCACCGTCTGAGGGAATCACGGAGCCAGACACAGAGACAGAGCCGGAGACGGAGACGGAGACGGAGACGGAGACGGAGACGGAGACGGAGACGGAGACGGAGACAGAGACAGAGACAGAGACAGAGCCAGACACAGACACAGAGCCAGACACAGGCACAGACACAGACACAGAGACAGAGACAGACACAGAGACAGAGACAGACACAGAGACAGACACAGAGACAGACACAGAGACAGACACAGAGACAGACACAGAGACAGACACAGAGACAGACACAGACACAGAGACAGACACAGAGACAGAGACAGACACAGAGACAGACACAGAGACAGACACAGAGACAGACACAGAGACAGACACAGAGACAGACACAGAGACAGACACAGAGACAGACACAGAGACAGACACAGAGCCAGACACAGAGCCAGACACAGACACGGAGCCGGAGCCGGAGCCGGAGACGGAGACGGAGACGGAGACGGAGACGGAGACAGAGACAGAGACAGAGACAGAGACAGAGACAGAGACAGACACAGACACAGACACAGACACAGAGCCAGACACAGACACAGAGCCAGACACAGGCACAGACACAGACACAGAGACAGAGACAGACACAGAGACAGACACAGAGACAGACACAGAGACAGACACAGAGACAGACACAGAGCCAGACACAGAGCCAGACACAGAGCCAGACACAGACACAGAGACAGACACAGACACAGAGACAGAGCCAGACACAGACACAGACACAGAGCCAGAGCCAGACACAGAGCCAGACACAGACACAGACACAGACACAGACACAGAGCCAGACACAGACACAGAGCCAGACACAGACACAGAGCCAGACATAGACCCAGACACAGAGACAGACACAGAGACAGACACAGAGACAGACACAGACACAGAGCCAGACATAGACCCAGACACGGAGACAGACACGGAGACAGACACGGAGACAGACACAGAGACAGACACAGAGACAGACACAGAGACAGACACAGAGACAGACACAGAGACAGACACAGAGCCAGACACAGAGCCAGACATAGACCCAGACACGGAGACAGATACGGAGACAGATACGGAGACAGACACAGACACAGACCCAGACACAGACACAGACACAGAGCCAGACACAGACACAGACACAGACACAGACACAGACACAGACCCAGACATAGATCCAGACATAGATCCAGACACAGACACAAACCCCGGTCCCATCACCTCCTGCGGGGGATTCGCAGATCAGGCCAACTCCGGAATAGGCCGGGAATGGAGCCTGGGCCTTTCCTGAACGCCCCCCCCCCCAGGCCCCACCCCTCGCCCCCCCCTTTACCTGGGTAGTCGCGCACGAAGGTCTTGTAGAGATCGGCCAGCTGGTCGGGTGAGATGTAACGGCCGGGGTCATCGGGAGACTTGAAATCCAGGTCATAGCGACCCCCCTTGTAGAACTCGGAAGCTGCAACATCCATTCCCACCACCACCTTGTCCGTGTAACCTGCCTTGGCGATGGCGGCA
>NW_027139075.1:0-23699 GCF_035084215.1 Heptranchias perlo | reverse complement strand
TGGAGCCCCCCGCCCTCCCCCGGGGCACCTCCCCCGGGTGTGAGGAGCCCCCGCCCTGCCCCGACCCCTCCCACGGGTGTGAGGAGACCCCGCACCCTCACCCGGGTGTGAGGAGCCCCCGCCCTCCCCTGGCCCCTCCCCCGGGTGTGAGGAGTCCCCGCCCTCCCCGGGCACCCTCCCCTCGGGTGTGAGGAGTCCCCCGCCGTCCCCGGGCCCCTCCCCCGGGTGTGAGGAGTCCCCGCCCTCCCCGGGCCCCTCCCCCGGGTGTGAGGAGTCCCCGCCGTCCCCGGGCCCCTCCCCCCGGATGTGAGGAGCCCCCACCCTCCCCGGGCCCCTCCCCCGGGGTGTGAGGAGCCCCCGCCCTCCCCCGGGCCCCTCCCCCGGGTGTGAGGAGCCCCCCGCTCCCCGGGCCGCTCCCTCCCGGGGTGTGAGGAGTCCCCGCTCCCCCGGGGCCCCCTCCCCCGGGTGTGAGGAGCCCCCGCCCTCCCCCGGGTGTGAGGAGCCCCCGCCCCGGGTGTGAGGAGCCCCCGCCCTCCCCTGGGCCCCTCCCCCGGGGTGTGAGGAGCCCCCGCCCTTCCCGGGCCCCTCCCCCGGGGTGTGAGGAGTCCCCGCCCTCCCCGGGCCCCTCCCCCGGGTGTGAGGAGTCCCCGCCCGTCCCCGGGCCCCCTCCCCCGGATGTGAAGGAGCCCCCACCCTCCCCGGGCCCCTCCCCCGGGTGTGAGGAGCCCCCGCCCTCCCCCGGGCCCCCTCCCCCGGGGTGTGAGGAGCCCCCCGCTCCCCGGGGCCGCTCCCCCGGGTGTGAGGAGTCCCCGCCTCCCCCGGGGCCCCTCCCCCGGGTGTGAGGAGCCCCCGCCCTCCCCCGGGTGTGAGGAGCCCCCGCCCGGGTGTGAGGAGCCCCCGCCCTCGCCCTGGGCCCCTCCCCCGGGTGTGAGGAGCCCCCCGCCCTTCCCCGGGCCCCTCCCCCGGGTGTGAGGAGGCCCTCGCCCTCTCCCCCGGCCCCTTCCCCCGGGTGTGAGGAGCCCCCGCCCTCCCCAGGCCCCTCCCCCGGGTGTGAGGAGCCCCTCGCCCTCCCCCGGCCACCTCCCCCGGGTGTGAGGAGCCCTCGCCCCTCCCCGGCCACTCCCCGCGGAGTGTGAGGAGCCACCGCCCTCCCCGGGCCCCTCCCCCGTGTGTGAGGAGTCCCCCGCCCTCCCCGGGCCCCTCCCCCGTGTGAGGAGACCCCACCCTCGCCCCGGGTGTGAGAGCCCCAGCCCTCCCCCGGGTGTGAGGAGCCCCCGCCTACCCCGGGGCCCCTCCCCCGGGTGTGAGGAGCCCCCGCACTCCCCGGGCCCCCTCCCCCGGGTGTGAGGAGCCCCCCGCCCTCCCCGGGCCCCTCGCCCGGGTGTGAGGAGCCCCCGCCCTCCCCGGGCCCCTCCCCCGGGTGTGAGGAGCCCCCCGCCCTCCCCGGGTGTGAGGAGCCCCCGCTCCCCGGGCCCCTCCCCCGGGTGTGAGGAGCCCTCCGCCTCCCCGGGGCCCCTCCCCCGGGTGTGAGGAGCCCCCGCCCTCCCAGGGCCCCTCCCCTCCGGTGTTAGGAGCCCCCGCCCTCCCCGGGCCCCTCCCCCTGGGTGTGAGGAGCCCCCGCCCTCCCCAGGGCCCCCTCCCCCGGGTGTGAGGAGTCTCCCGCCCTCCACCGGGCCCCTCCCCCGGGTGTGAGGAGCCCCCCGCCCTCCCCGGGCCCCTCCCCGGGTGTGAGGAGACCCCCGCCCTCCCCGGGCCGGGCACCTCCCCCGGTTGTGAGGAGTCCCCCGCCGTCCCCCGGGCCCTCCTCCCCGGGGTGTGAGGAGTCCCCCGCCCTCTCCCAAGGCCCCTCCTCCCGGGTGTGAGGAGTCCCCGCCGTCCCCTGGCCCCTCCCCCGGATGTGAGGAGCCCCCGCCTCCCCCGGGTGTGAGGAGCCCCCGCCCGGGTGGTGAGGAGCCCCCCGCCCTCCCCCTGGGCCCCTCCCCCGGGTGTGAGGAGCCCCCGCCCTTCCCCGGGCCCCTCCCCCGGGTGTGAGGAGCCCTCGCCCTCCCCCGGGCCCTTCCCCCGGGTGTGAGGAGCCCCCGCCCTCCCCAGGCCCCTCCCCCGGGTGTGAGGAGCCCTCGCCCTCCCCCGGCCACTCCCCCGGGTGTGAGGAGCCCTCGCCCTCCCCCGGCCACTCCCCCCGGGTGTGAGGAGCCACCCGCCCTCCCCGGGGCCCCTCCCCCCGTGTGTGAGGAGTCCCCGCCCTCCCCGGGCCCCTCCCCCGTGTGAGGAGACCCCACCCTCCCCCCGGGTGTGAGGAGCCCCAGCCCTCCCCCGGGTGTGAGGAGCCCCCGCTACCCGGGCCCCTCCCCCCGGGTGTGATGAGCCCCCCCGCACCCCCGGGCCCCTCCCCCGGGGTGTGAGGAGCCCCCGCCCTCTCCCCGGGCCCCTCGCCCGGGTGTGAGGAGCCCCCCGCCCTCCCCGGGCCCCTCCCCCGGGTGTGAGGAGCCCCCCGCCCTCCCCGGGTGTGAGGAGCCCCCGCTCCCCGGGCCCCTCCCCCGGGTGTGAGGAGCCCCCGCCTCCCCGGGGCCCCTCCACCCGGGTGTGAGGAGCCCCCGCCCTCCCAGGGCCCCTCCCCCGGGGTGTAAGGAGCCCCCCGCCCTCCCCGGGCCCCTCCCCTGGGTGTGAGGAGCCCCCCGCCCTCCCCGAGGGCCCCCTCCCCCGGGTGTGAGGAGTCTCCGCCCTCCCCGGGCCCCTCCCCCGGGTGTGAGGAGCCCCCGCCCTCCCCGGGCCCCTCCCCCGGGTGTGAGGAGACCCCCGCCCTCCCCCGGGCACCTCCCCCGGTTGTGAGGAGTCCCCGCCGTCCCCGGGCCCCTCCCCCGGGGTGAGGAGTCCCCCGCCCTCCCCAAGCCCCTCCCCCGGGTGTGAGGAGTCCCCCGCCCGTCCCCTGGCCCCTCCCCCGGATGTGAGGAGCCCCCACCCTCCCCGGGCCCCTCCCCTGGGTGTGAGGAGACCCCGCCCTCCCCGGGCACCTCCCCCGGGTGTGAGGAGTCCCCCGCCCTCCCCGGGCCCCTCCCCCGGGTGTGAGGAGTCCCCCGCCGTCCCCGGGCCCCTCCCTCGGGTGTGAGGAGCCCCCGCCCTCCCCCCGGGCCCCTCCCCCGGGTGTGAGGAGCCCCCGCTCCCCGGGCCCCTCCCCCGGGTGTGAGGAGCCCCCGCTCCCCGGGCCCCTCCCCCGGGTGTGAGGAGCCCCCGCCCACCCCCCGGGTGTGAGGAGCCCCCGCCCTCCCCCGGGTGTGAGGAGCCCCCGCCCGGGTGTGAGGAGCCCCCGCCCTCCCCTGGGCCCCTCCCCCGGTTGTGAGGAGCCCCCGCCCTTCCCGGGCACCTCCCGCGGGTGTGAGGTGCCCCACCGCTCCCCGGGCCCCTCCCCCGGGTGTGAGGAGCCCCCGCCCTCCCCCCGCGTGTGAGGAGCCCCCGCCCTCCCCGGGCCCCTCCCCCGGGTGTGAGGAGCCCCCGCCCCACCCCCGGCCCCCTCCCCCGGGTGTGAGGAGCCCCCCGCCCTCCCCCGGGTGTGAGGAGCCCCCGCCCACCCCCCGGGCCCCTCCCCCGGGTGTGAGGAGCCCCCGCCCGGGTGTGTGTGGAGCCCCTGCCCTCCCCTGGGCCCCACCCCCCGGGGTGTGAGGAGCCCCCGCCCTTCCCGGGCCCCTCCCCCGGGTGTGAGGAGCCCTCGCCCTCCCCGCCGGCCCCTCCCCCGGGGTGTGAGGAGCCCCCCGCCCTCCCCCAGGACCCTCCCCCCGGGTGTGTGAGGAGCCCTCGCCCTCCCCCGGGCCCTCTCCCCCGGGTGTGAGGAGCCCCCGCCCACCCCCGGCCCCTCCCCCGGGTGTGAGGAGCCCCCGCCCTCCCCCCGGGTGTGAGGAGCCCCCACCCTCCCCCGGGTGTGAGGAGCCCCCGCCCGGGTGTGAGGAGCCCCCCCGCCCTCCCCTGGGCCCCTCCCCCGGGTGTGAGGAGCCCCCGCCCTTCCCGGGCCCCCTCCCCCGGGGTGTGAGGAGCCCTCGCCCTCCCCCCGGCCCCTCCCCCGGGTGTGAGGAGCCCCCGCCCTCTCCCAGGCCCCCTCCCCCGGGTGTGAGAAGCCCCCGCCCTCCCCAGGCCCCTCCCCCGGGTGTGAGGAGCCCACCGCCCTCCCCGGGCCCCCTCCCCCGTGTGTGAGGAGACCCCCACCCTCCCCCCGGGTGTGAGGGAGCCCCCGCCCTCCCCCGGGCACCTCCCCCGGGTGTGAGGAGCCCCCGCCCTGCCCCCGACCCCTCCCACGGGGTGTGAGGAGACCCCCACCCTCACCCGGGTGTGAGGAGCCCCCCGCCCTCCCCCTGGCCCCTCCCCCGGGTGTGAGGAGTCCCCGCCCTCCCCGGGCACCTCCCCTCGGGTGTGAGGAGTCCCCGCCCGTCCCCGGGCCCCTCCCCCGGGTTGTGAGGAGTCCCCCGCCCTCCCCCGGGGCCCCTCCCCCGGGTGTGAGGAGTCCCCGCCGTCCCCGGGCCCCTCCCCCGGATGTGAGGAGCCCCCACCCTCCCCGGGCCCCTCCCCCGGGTGTGAGGAGCCCCCGCCCTCCCCCGGGGCCCCTCCCCCGGGGTGTGAGGAGCCCCCCGCTCCCCGGGCCGCTCCCCCGGGTGTGAGGAGTCCCCGCTCCCCCCGGGCCCCTCCCCCGGGGTGTGAGGAGCCCCCGCCCTCCCCCGGGTGTGAGGAGCCCCCCGCCCGGGTGTGAGGAGCCCCCGCCCTCCCCTGGGCCCCTCCCCCGGGGTGTGAGGAGCCCCCCGCCCTTCCCGGGCCCCCTCCCCCGGGTGTGAGGAGTCCCCCGCCCTCCCCGGGCACCTCCCTCGGGTGTGAGGAGTCCCCGCCGTCCCCGGGCCCCTCCCCCGGGTGTGAGGAGTCCCCCGCCCTCCCCGGGCCCCTCCCCCGGGTGTGAGGAGTCCCCGCCGTCCCCCGGGGCCCCTCCCCCGGATGTGAGGAGCCCCCACCCTCCCCGGGCCCCCTCCCCCGGGTGTGAGGAGCCCCCGCCCTCCCCCGGGCCCCTCCCCCGGGTGTGAGGAGCCCCCGCTCCCCGGGCCGCTCCCCCGGGTGTGAGGAGTCCCCGCTCCCCCGGGCCCCTCCCCCGGGGTGTGAGGAGCCCCCCGCCCTCCCCCGGGTGTGAGGAGCCCCCGCCCGGGTGTGAGGAGCCCCCGCCCTCCCCCTGGGCCCCTCCCCCCGGGTGTGAGGAGCCCCCGCCCTTCCCGGGCCCCTCCCCCGGGTGTGAGGAGCCCTCGCCCTCCCCCGGCCCTTCCCCCGGTGGTGTGAGGAGCCCCCCGCCCCTCCCCAGGCCCCTCCCCCGGGTGTGAGGAGCCCTCGCCCTCCCCCGGCCACTCCCCCGGGTGTGAGGAGCCCCCGCCCTCCCCAGGCCCCTCCCCCGGGTGTGAGGAGCCACCGCCCTCCCCGGGCCCCCTCCCCCGTGTGTGAGGAGTCCCCCGCCCTCCCCGGGCCCCCTCCCCCGTGTGAGGAGACCCCACCCTCCCCCGGGTGTGAGGAGCCCCAGCCCTCCCCCGGGTGTGAGGAGCCCCCGCTACCCGGGGCCCCTCCCCCGGGTGTGATGAGCCCCCGCTCCCCCGGGCCCCTCCCCCGGGGTGTGAGGAGCCCCCCGCCCTCCCCGGGCCCCTCGCCCGGGTGTGAGGAGCCCCCCGCCTCCCCGGGCCCCTCCCCCGGGTGTGAGGAGCCCCCGCCCTCCCCCGGGTGTGAGGAAGCCCCCGCTCCCCGGGGCCCCTCCCCCGGGTGTGAGGAGCCCCCGCTCCCCGGGGCCCCCTCCCCCGGGTGTGAGGAGCCCCCGCCCTCCCAGGGCCCCTCCCCCGGGTGTAAGGAGCCCCCCGCCCTCCCCGGGGCCCCTCCCCTGGGTGTGAGGAGCCCCCGCCCTCCCCGGGCCCCTCCCCCCGGGTGTGAGGAGTCTCCGCCCTCCCCGGGCCCCTCCCCCCGGGTTCTGGGTGTGAGGAGCCCCCGCCCTCCCCGGGCCCCTCCCCCGGGTGTGAGGAGTCTCCGCCCTCCCCGGGCCCCTCCCCCGGGTGTGAGGAGCCCCCGCCCTCCCCGGGCCCCTCCCCCGGGTGTGAGGAGACCCCGCCCTCCCCGGGCACCTCCCCCGGTTGTGAGGAGTCCCCGCCGTCCCCGGGCCCCTCCCCCGGGTGTGAGGAGCCCCCGCCCTCCCCGGGCCCCTCCCCCGGGTGTGAGGAGACCCCGCCCTCCCCGGGCACCTCCCCCGGTTGTGAGGAGTCCCCGCCGTCCCCGGGCCCCTCCCCCGGGTGTGAGGAGTCCCCGCCCTCCCCAAGCCCCTCCCCCGGGTGTGAGGAGTCCCCGCCGTCCCCGGGCCCCTCCCCCGGATGTGAGGAGCCCCCACCCTCCCCGGGCCCCTCCCCTGGGTGTGAGGAGACCCCGCGCTCCCCGGGCACCTCCCCGGGTGTGAGGAGTCCCCGCCCTCCCCGGGCCCCTCCCCCGGGTGTGAGGAGTCCCCGCCGTCCCCGGGCCCCTCCCTCGGGTGTGAGGAGCCCCCGCCCTCCCCCGGGCCCCTCCCCGGGTGTGAGGAGCCCCCGCTCCCCGGGCCCCTCCCCCGGGTGTGAGGAGCCCCCGCTCCCCCGGGCCCCTCCCCCGGGTGTGAGGAGCCCCCGCCCACCCCCGGGTGTGAGGAGCCCCCGCCCTCCCCGGGTGTGAGGAGCCCCCGCCCGGGTGTGAGGAGCCCCCGCCCTCCCCTGGGCCCCTCCCCCGGTTGTGAGGAGCCCCCGCCCTTCCCGGGCACCTCCCGCGGGTGTGAGGTGCCCCCGCTCCCCGGGCCCCTCCCCCGGGTGTGAGGAGCCCCCGCCCTCCCCCGGGTTTGAGGAGCCCCCGCCCTCCCCCGGGCCCCTCCCCCGGGTGTGAGGAGCCCCCGCCCTCCCCGGGCCCCTGCCCCGGGTGTGAGGAGCCCCCTCCCTCCCCGGGCCCCTCCCCCGGGTTTGAGGAGCCCCCGCCCTCCCGCGGGCCCCTCCCCCGGGTGTGAGGAGTCCCGCCCTCCCCGGGCCCCTCCCCCGGGTGTGAGAAGACCCCGCCCTCCCCCCGGGTGTGAGGAGTCCGCGCCCTCGCCCGGCCCCTCCCCCGGGTTTGAGGAGCCCCGCCCTCCCAGTGCCCCTCCCCCGGGTGTGAGGAGGCCCCGCCCTCCCGGGCCCCTCCCCCGGGTATGAGGAGTCCGCGCCCTTGCCGGGCCCCTCCCCCGGGTGTGAGGAGCCCCCGCCCTCCCCCGGCCCCTCCCCCGGGTGTGAGGAGTCCCCGCCCTCCCGCGGGTGTGAGGTGCCCCCGCTCCCCGGGCCCCTCCCCCGGGTGTGAGGAGCCCCCGCCCTCCCCCGGGTTTGAGGAGCCCCCGCCCTCCCCCGGTGTGAGGAGCCCCCGCCCGGGTGTGAGGAGCCCCCGCCCTCCCCCGGGCCCTCCCGCGGGTGTGAGGAGCCCCCGCCCTTCCCGGGCCCCTCCCCCGGGTGTGAGGAGCCCCCGCCCTCCCCCGGGCCCCTCCCCCGGGTGTGAGAAGCCCCCGCCCTCCCCCCGGGTGTGAGGAGACCCAACCCCGGGTGTGAGGAGTCCGCGCCCTCCCCGGGCCCCTCCCCCGGGTGTGAGGAGTCCGCGCCCTCGCCGGGCCCCTCCCCCGGGTTTGAGGAGCTGTGTGAGGAGGCCCCGCCCTCCCCGGGCCCCTCCCCCGGGTGTGAGGAGTCCGCGCCCTCGCCGGGCCCCTCCCCCGGGTGTGAGGAGCCCCTGCCCTCCCCGGGCCCCTCCCCCGGGTGTGAGGAGCCCCCGCCCTCCCCCGGGTTTGAGGAGCCCCCGCCCTCCCCCAGGTGTGAGGAGCCCCCGCCCCGGGGTGTGAGGAGCCCCCGCCCGGGTGTGAGGAGCCCCCGCCCTCCCCCGGGCCCCTCCCGCGGGTGTGAGGAGCCCCCGCCCTCCCCCGGGCCCCTCCCCCGGGTGTGAGGAGCCCCCGCCCTCCCTGGGCCCCTGCCCCGGGTGTGAGGAGCCCCCGCCCTCCCTGGGCCCCTGCCCCGGGTGTGAGGAGCCCCCGCCCTCCCCGGGCCCCTCCCCCGGGTTTGAGGAGCCCCCCGCCCCTCCCGCGGGCCCCTCCCCGGGTGTGAGGTGCCCCCGCCCTGCCCCGGCCCCTCCCCCGGGTGTGAGTAGCCCCCGCCCTCCCCGGGCCCCTCCCCCGGGTGTGAGGAGCCCCCGCCCTCCGCCGGGTGTGAGGAGCCCCGGCCCCTCGCCCGGGTGTGAGGAGCCCCCGCCCTCCCCCGGGTGTGAGGAGCCCCCGCTCCCCGGGCCCCTCCCCCGGGTGTGAGGAGCCCCCGCTCCCCGGGCCCCTCCCCCGGGGTGTGAGGAGCCCCCCGCTCCCCGGGGCCCCTCCCCCCGGGTGTGAGGAGCCCCCGCCCTCCCAGGGCCCCTCCCCCCGGTGTAAGGAGCCCCCGCCCCTCCCCGGGCCCCTCCCCCTGGTGTGAGGAGCCCCCGCCCTCCCCGGGCCCCTCCCCCGGGTGTGAGGAGTCTCCGCTCTCCCCGGGCCCCTCCCCCGGGTGTGAGGAGCCCCCGCCCTCCCCGGGCCACTCCCCCCGGGTGTGAGGAGTCCCCGCCCTCCCCGGGCACCTCCCCCGGGTGTGAGGAGTCCCCGCCGTCCCCGGGCCCCTCCCCCGGGGTGTGAGGAGTCCCCGCCCTCCCCGGGGCCCCTCCCCCGGGTGTGAGGAGTCCCCGCCGTCCCCGGGGCCCCTCCCCCGGATGTGAGGAGCCCCCACCCTCCCGGGCCCCTCCCCCGGCTGTGAGGAGCCCCCACCCTCCCCGGGGCCCCCTCCCCCGGGTGTGAGGAGCCCCCGCCCTCACCCCCGGGCCCCTCCCCCCGGGTGTGAGGAGCCCCCCGCTCCCCGGGCCCCTCCCCCGGGTGTGAGGAGCCCCCGCTCCCCCGGGCCCCTCCCCCGGGTGTGAGGAAGCCCCCGCCCACCCCCGGCCCCTCCCCCGGGTGTGAGGAGCCCCCGCCCTCCCCCGGGTGTGAGGAGCCCCCGCCCGGGTGTGTGGAGCCCCTCTCCCTCCCCCTGGGCCCCACCCCGGGTGTGAGGAGCCCCCGCCCCTTCCCGGGCCCCTCCCCCGGGTGTGAGGAGCCCTCGCCCTCGCCCCGGCCCCTCCCCCCGGGTGTGAGGAGCCCCCGCCCTCCCCAGGACCCTCCCCCGGGTGTGAGGAGCCCTCGCCCTCCCCCGGCCTCTCCCCCGGGTGTGAGGAGCCCCCGCCCTCCCCAGGCCCCTCCCCCGGGTGTGAGAAGCCCCCGCCCTCCCCAGGCCCCTCCCCCGGGTGTGAGGAGCCACCGCCCTCCCCGGGCCCCTCCCCCCGTGTGTGAGGAGACCCCACCCTCCCCCGGGTGTGAGGAGCCCCCGCCCTCCCCGGGCACCTCCCCCGGGTGTGAGGAGCCCCCGCCCTGCCCCGACCCCTCCCACGGGTGTGAGGAGACCCCACCCTCACCCGGGTGTGAGGAGCCCCCGACCACCCCCGGCCCTTCCCCTGGGTGTGAGGAGCCCCCGCTACCCGGGCCCCTCCCCCGGGTGTGATGAGCCCCCGCTCCCCCGGGCCCCTCCCCCGGGTGTGAGGAGCCCCCGCCCTCCCCGGGCCCCTCGCCCAGGAGTGAGGAGCCCCCGCCCACCCCCGGCCCCTCCCCCGGGTGTGAGGAGCCCCCGCCCTCCCCGGGTTTGAGGAGCCCCCGCCCTCCCCCGGGTGTGAGGAGCCCCCGCCCGGGAGTGAGGAGCCCCCGCACTCCCCGGGGCCCCTCCCCCGGGTGTGAGGAGCCCCCGCCCTTCCCGGGCCCCTGCCCCGGGTGTGAGAAGCACCCGCCCTCCCCCGGGCCCCCGCCCGGGTGTGAGGAGCCCCCGCCCTCCCCCGGCCCCTCCCCGGCTGTGAGGAGCCCCCGCCCTCCCCGGGCCCCTCCCCCGGGTGTGAGGAGGCCCCCGCCCTCCCCGGCCCCTCCCCCGGGTGTGAGGAGCCCCCGCCCTCCCCGGGCCCCTGCCCCGGGTGTGAGGAGCCCCCGCCCTGCCCCGGCCCCTCCCCCGGGTGTGAGGATCCACCGCCCTCCCCTGGGCCCCTCCCCCGGGTGTGAGGAGCCCCCGCCCTGCCCCGGCCCCTCCCCCGGGTGTGAGTAGCCCCCGCCCTCCCTGGGCCCCTCCCCCGGGTGTGAGGAGCCCCCGCCCTCCCCGGGTGTGAGGAGCCCCCCGCCCTCCCCCGGGCCCCTACCCCGGGTGTGAGGAGCCCCTGCCCTCCCCCGGGTGTGAGGAGCCCCCGCTCCCCGGGCCCCTCCCCCGGGTGTGAGGAGCCCCCGCTCCCCGGGGCCCCTCCCCCGGGTGTGAGGAGCCCCCGCCCTCCCAGGGCCCCTCCCCCGGGTGTAAGGAGCCCCCGCCCTCCCCGGGCCCCTCCCCCTGGTGTGAGGAGCACCCGCCCTCCCCCGGGCCCCTCCCCCGGGTGTGAGGAGTCTCCGCTCTCCCCGGGCCCCTCCCCCGGGTGTGAGGAGCCCCCGCCCTCCCCGGGCCCCTCCCCCGGGTGTGAGGAGACCCCGCCCTCCCCGGGCACCTCCCCCGGGTGTGAGGAGTCCCCGCCGTCCACTGGCCCCTCCCCCGGGTGTGAGGAGTCCCCGCCCTCCCCGGGCCCCTCCCCCGGGTGTGAGGAGTCCCCGCCGTCCCCGGGCCCCTCCCCCGGATGTGAGGAGCCCCCACCCTCCCCGGGCCCCTCCCCCGGGTGTGAGGAGCCCCCGCCCTCCCCCGGGCCCCTCCCCCGGGTGTGAGGAGCCCCCGCCGTCCCCCGGGTGTGAGGAGCCCCCGCCCTCACCGGGCCCCTCCCCCGGGTGTGAGGAGCCCCCGCCCTCCCAGGGCCCCTCCCCCGGGTGTAAGGAGCCCCCGCCCTCCCCGGGCCCCTCCCCCTGGTGTGAGGAGCACCCGCCCTCCCCGGGCCCCTCCCCCGGGTGTGAGGAGTCTCCGCTCTCCCCGGGTGTGAGGAGCCCCCGCCCTCCCCGGGCCCCTCCCCCGGGTGTGAGGAGACCCCGCCCTCCCCGGGCACCTCCCCCGGGTGTGAGGAGTCCCCGCCGTCCACTGGCCCCTCCCCCGGGTGTGAGGAGTCCCCGCCCTCCCCGGGCCCCTCCCCCGGGTCTGAGGAGTCCCCGCCGTCCCCGGGCCCCTCCCCCGGATGTGAGGAGCCCCCACCCTCCCCGGGCCCCTCCCCCGGGTGTGAGGAGCCCCCGCCCTCCCCCGGGCCCCTCCCCCGGGTGTGAGGAGCCCCCGCCGTCCCCCGGGTGTGAGGAGCCCCCGCCCTCACCGGGCCCCTCCCCCGGGTGTGAGGAGCCCCCGCCCTCCCCGGGTGTGAGGAGCCCCCGCCCTCCCCCGGCCCCTCCCCCGGGTGTGAGGAGCCCCCGCCCTCCCCCGGGTGTGAGGAGCCCCCGCTCCCCGGGCCCCTCCCCCGGGTGTGAGGAGCCCCCGCTCCCCGGGGCCCCTCCCCCGGGTGTGAGGAGCCCCCGCCCTCCCAGGGCCCCTCCCCCGGGTGAAAGGAGCCCCCGCCCACCCCCGGCCCCTCCCCCGGGTGTGAGGAGCCCCCGCCCTCCCCCGGGTGTGAGGAGCCCCCGCCCTCCCCCGGGTGTGAGGAGCCCCCGCCCGGGTGTGAGGAGCCCCCGCCCTTCCTGGGCCCCTCCCCCGGGTGTGAGGAGCCCTCGCCCTCCCCAGGCCCCTCCCCCGGGTGTGAGGAGCCACCGCCCTCCCCGGGCCCCTCCCCCGTGTGTGAGGAGACCCCACCCTCCCCCGGGTGTGAGGAGCCCCCGCCCTCCCCGGGCACCTCCCCCGGGTGTGAGGAGCCACCGCCCTGCCCCGACCCCTCCCACGGGTGTGAGGAGACCCCACCCTCACCCGGGTGTGAGGAGCCCCCGCCCTCCCCCGGCCCCTCGCCCAGGAGTGAGGAGCCCCCGCCCACCCCCGGCCCCTCCCCCGGGTGTGAGGAGCCCCAGCCCTACCCCGGGTGTGAGGAGCCCCCGCTACCCGGGCCCCTCCCCCGGGTGTGATGAGCCCCCGCTCCCCCGGGCCCCTCCCCCGGGTGTGAGGAGCCCCCGCCCTCCCCGGGCCCCTCGCCCAGGAGTGAGGAGCCCCCGCCCACCCCCGGCCCCTCCCCCGGGTGTGAGGAGCCCCAGCCCTCCCCCGGGTGTGAGGAGCCCCCGCTACCCGGGCCCCTCCCCCGGGTGTGATGAGCACCCGCTCCCCCGGGCCCCTCCCCCGGGTGTGAGGAGCCCCCGCCCTCCCCGGGCCCCTCCCCCGGGTGTAAGGAGCCCCCGCCCTCCCCGGGTGTGAGGAGCCCCCGCCCTCCCCCGGCCCCTCCCCCGGGTGTGAGGAGCCCCCGCCCTCCCCCGGGTGTGAGGAGCCCCCGCTCCCCGGGCCCCTCCCCCGGGTGTGAGGAGCCCCCGCTCCCCGGGGCCCCTCCCCCGGGTGTGAGGAGCCCCCGCCCTCCCAGGGCCCCTCCCCCGGGTGAAAGGAGCCCCGCCCTCCCCGGGCCCCTCCCCCGGGTGTGAGGAGACCCCGCCCTCCCCGGGCACCTCCCCCGGGTGTGAGGAGTCCCCGCCGTCCCCGGGCCCCTCCCCCGGGTGTGAGGAGCCCCCGCCCTCCCCGGGCCCCTCCCCTGGGTGTGAGGAGACCCCGCCCTCCCCGGGCACCTCCCCCGGGTGTGAGGAGTCCCCGCCCTCCCCGGGCCCCTCCCCCGGGTGTGAGGAGTCCCCGCCGTCCCCGGGCCCCTCCCCCGGGTGTGAGGAGCCCCCGCCCTCCCCCGGGCCCCTCCCCGGGTGTGAGGAGCCCCCGCTCCCCGGGCCCCTCCCCCGGGTGTGAGGAGCCCCCGCTCCCCCGGGCCCCTCCCCCGGGTGTGAGGAGCCCCCGCCCTCCCCGGGCCCCTCCCCCGGGTGTGAGGAGCCCCCGCCCACCCCCGGGTGTGAGGAGCCCCCGCCCTCCCCCGGGTGTGAGGAGCCCCCGCCCGGGTGTGAGGAGCCCCCGCCCTCCCCTGGGCCCCTCCCCCGGTTGTGAGGAGCCCCCGCCCTTCCCGGGCCCCTCCCCCGGGTGTGAGGAGCCCCCGCTCCCCCGGGCCCCTCCCCCGGGTGTGAGGAGCCCCCGCCCTCCCCGGGCCCCTCCCCCGGGTATGAGGAGTCCGCGCCCTCCCCGGGCCCCTCCCCCGGCCCCTCCCCCGGGTGTGAGGAGCCCCCGCCCTCCCCCGGGTTTGAGGAGCCCCCGCCCTCCCCCGGGTGTGAGGAGCCCCCGCCCTCGCCGGGCCCCTCCCCCGGGTGTGAGGAGTCCCCGCCCTCCCCGGGCCCCTCCCCCGGGTGTGAGGAGTCCGCGCCCTCCCCGGGCCCCTCCCCCGGGTGTGAGGAGCCCCCGCCCTCCCCCGGGTGTGAGGTGCCCCCGCTCCCCGGGCCCCTCCCCCGGGTGTGAGGAGCCCCCGCCCTCCCCAGGCCCCTCCCCCGGGTGTGAGGAGCCCCCGCCCTCCCCAGGCCCCTCCCCCGGGTGTGAGGAGCCCCCGCCCTCCCCGGGCCCCTCCCCCGGGTGTGAGGAGCCCCCGCCCTCCCCGGGCCCCTCCCCTGGGTGTGAGGAGGCCCCGCCCTCCCCGGGCCCCTCCCCCGGGTGTGAGGAGTCCGTGCCTTCGCCGGGCCCCTCCCCCGGGTGTGAGGAGCCCCCGCCCTCCCCGGGCCCCTCCCCGGGTGTGAGGAGCCCCCGCCCTCCCCCGGGTGTGAGGAGCCCCCGCCCGGGTGTGAGGAGCCCCCGCCCTCCCCCGGGCCCCTCCCCCGGGTGTGAGGAGCCCCCGCCCTCCCCGGGCCCCTCCCCCGGGTGTGAGGAGCCCCCGCCCTTCCCCGGCCCCTCCCCCGGGTGTGAGGAGCCCCCGCCCTTCCCCGGGCCCCTCCCCCTTGCGTGCGGAGACCCCGCCCTCCACGGGCACCTCCCCCGGGTGTGAGGAGCCACCGCCCTGCCCCAGCCCCTCCCACGGGTGTGAGGAGACCCCACCCTCCCCCGGGTGTGAGGATCCCCCGCCCTCCCCCGGCCCCTCCCCCGGGTGTGAGGAGCCCCCGCCCTCCCCCGGCCCCTCGCCCAGGAGTGAGGAGCCCCCGACCACCCCCGGCCCCTCCCCCGGGTGTGAGGAGCCCCAGCCCTCCCCCGGGTGTGAGGAGCCCCCGCCACCCGTCCCCTCCCCCGCGTGTGAGGAGCCCCCTCTCCCCCGGGCCCCTCCCCCGGGTGTGAAGAGCCCCCGCCCTCCCCGGGCCCCTCCCCCGGGTGTGAGGAGCCCCCGCCCTCCCCGGGCCCCTCCCCCGGGTGTGAGGAGCCCCCGCCCTCCCGGGGTGTGAGGAGCCCCCGCCCTCCCCCGGCCCCTCCCCCGGGTGTGAGGAGCCCCCGCCCTCCCCCGGGTGTGAGGAGCCCCCGCTCCCCGGGCCCCTCCCCCGGGTGTGAGGAGCCCCCGCTCCCCGGGGCCCCTCCCCCGGGTGTGAGGAGCCCCCGCCCTCCCAGGGCCCCTCCCCCGGGTGTAAGGAGCCCCCGCCCTCCCCAGGCCCGTCCCCCGGGTGTGAGGAGCCCCCGCCCTCCCCGGGCCCCTCCCCCGGGTGTGAGGAGTCTCCGCCCTCCCCGGGCCCCTCCCCCGGGTGTGAGGAGCCCCCGCCCTCCCCGGGCCCCTCCCCCGGGTGTGAGGAGACCCCGCCCTCCCCGGGCACCTCCCCCGGGTGAAGGAGTCCCCGCAGTCCCCGGGCCCCTCCCCCGGGTGTGAGGAGTCCCCGCCCTACCCGGGCCCCTCCCCCGGGCGTGAGGAGCCCCCAACCTCCCCGGGCCCCTCCCCCGGCTGTGAGGAGCCGCCGCCCTCCCCGGGCCCCTCCCCCGGGTGTGAGGAGTCTCCGCCCTCCCCGGGCCCCTCCCCCGGGTGTGAGGAGCCCCCGCCCTCCCCAGACCCCTCACCCAGGTGTGAGGAGACCCCGCCCTCCCCGGGCACCTCCCCCGGGTGTGAGGAGTCTCCGCCCTCCCCGGGCCCCTCCCCCGGGTGTGAGGAGTCCCCGCCTGTCCGGGCCCCTCCCCCGGGTGTGAGGAGCCCCCGCCCTCCCCCGGGCCCCTCCCCCGGGTGTGAGGAGCCCCCGCTCCCCGGGCCCCTCCCCCGGGTGTGAGGAGCCCCCGCTCCCCCGGGCCCCTCCCCCGGGTGTGAGGAGCCCCCGCCCTCCCCGGGCCCCTCCCCCGGGTGTGAGGAGCCCCCCGCCCACCCACGGCCCCTCCCCCGGGTGTGAGGAGCCCCCGCCCTCCCCCGGGTGTGAGGAGCCCCCGCCCTCCCCCGGGAGTGAGGAGCCCCCGCCCTCCCCTGGGCCCCTCCCCCGGGTGTGAGGAGCCCCCGTCCTTCCCGGGCCCCTCCCCCGGGTGTGAGGAGCCCCCGCCCTCCCCCGGCCCCTCCCCCGGTTGTGAGGAGCCCCCGCCCTTCCCGGGCCCCTCACCCGGGTGTGAGGAGCCCCCGCCCTCTCCAGGCCCCTCCGCCGGGTGTGAGCAGCCCCCGCCCTCCCCGGGCCCCTCCCCCGTGTGTGAGGAGTCCCCGCCCTCCCCGGGCCCCTCCCCCGGGTGTGAGGTGTCCGCGCCCTCCCCGGGCCCCTCCCCCGGGTGTGAGGAGCCCCCGCCCTCCCCCGGGTGTGAGGAGCCCCCGCCCTCCCCGGGCCCCACCACCGGGTGTGAGGAGCCCGCGCCCTCCCCCGGCCCCTCCCCCGGGTGTGAGGAGCCCCCGCCCTCCCCCGGGTTTGAGGAGCCCCCGCCCTCCCCCGGGTGTGAGGAGCCCCCGCCCTCGCCGGGCCTCTCCCCCGCGTGTGAGGAGTCCCCGCCCTCCCCGGGCCCCTCCCCCGGGTGTGAGGAGTCCGCGCCCTCCCCGGGCCCCTCCCCCGGGTGTGAGGAGCCCCCGCCCTCCCCCGGGTGTGAGGTGCCCCCGCTCCCCGGGCCCCTCCCCCGGGTGTGAGGAGCCCCCGCCCTCCCCAGGCCCCTCCCCCGGGTGTGAGGAGCCCCCGCCCTCCCCAGGCCCCTCCCCCGGGTGTGAGGAGCCCCCGCCCTCCCTGGGCTCCTCCCCCGGGTGTGAGGAGCCCCCGCCCTCCCCGGGCCCCTCCCCCGGGTTTGAGGAGCCCCCGCCCTCCCCCGGGTGTGAGGAGCCCCCGCCCTCGCCGGGCCCCTCCCCCGCGTGTGAGGAGTCCCCGCCCTCCCCGGGCCCCTCCCCCGGGTGTGAGGAGTCCGCGCCCTCCCCGGGCCCCTCCCCCGGGTGTGAGGAGCCCCCGCCCTCCCCCGGGTGTGAGGTGCCCCCGCTCCCCGGGCCCCTCCCCCGGGTGTGAGGAGCCCCCGCCCTCCCCAGGCCCCTCCCCCGGGTGTGAGGAGCCCCCGCCCTCCCCAGGCCCCTCCCCCGGGTGTGAGGAGCCCCCGCCCTCCCTGGGCTCCTCCCCCGGGTGTGAGGAGCCCCCGCCCTCCCCGGGCCCCTCCCCTGGGTGTGAGGAGGCCCCGCCCTCCCCGGGCCCCTCCCCCGGGTGTGAGGAGTCCGCGCCCTCGCCGGGCCCCTCCCCCGGGTGTGAGGAGCCCCCGCCCTCCCCGGGCCCCTCCCCCGGGTGTGAGGAGCCCCCGCCCTCCCACGGGTGTGAGGATCCCCCGCCCGGGTGTGAGGAGCCCCCGCCCTCGCCGGGCCCCTCCCCCGGGTGTGAGGAGCCCCCCGCCCTCCCCCGGGCCCCTCCCGCGGGTGTGAGGAGCCCCCGCCCTTCCTGGGCCCCTCCCCCGGGTGTGAGGAGCCCCCGTCCTCCCCCGGGACCCTCCCCCGGGTGTGAGGAGCCCCCGCCCTCCCCGGCCCCCTGCCCCGGGTGTGAGGAGCCCCCGCCCTCCCCGGGCCCCTCCCCTGGGTTTGAGGAGCCCCCGCCCTCCCGCGGGCCCCTCCCCCGGGTGTGAGGAGTCCCCGCCCTCCCCGGGCCCCTCCCCCGGGTGTGAGAAGCCCCCGCCCTCCCCCCGGGTGTGAGGAGACCCAACCCCGGGTGTGAGGAGTCCGCGCCCTCCCCGGGCCCCTCCCCCGGGTGTGAGGAGCCCCCGCCCTCCCGCGGGTGTGAGGTGCCCCCGCTCCCCGGGCCCCTCCCCCGGGTGTGAGGAGCCCCCGCCCTCCCCCGGGTTTGAGGAGCCCCCGCGGGTGTGAGGTGCCCCCGCTCCCCGGGCCCCTCCCCCGGGTGTGAGGAGCCCCCGCCCTCCCCCGGGTTTGAGGAGCCCCCGCCCTCCCCCGGGAGTGAGGAGCCCCCGCCCGGGTGTGAGGAGCCCCCGCCCTCCCCCGGGCCCCTCCCCCGGGTGTGAGGAGCCCTCGCCCATCCCGGGCCCCTCCCCCGGGTGTGAGGAGCCCCCGCCCTCCCCCGGGTTTGAGGAGCCCCTGCCCTCCCCGGGCCCCTCCCCCGGGTGTGAGGAGCCCCCGCCCTCCCCCGGGTTTGAGGAGCCCCCGCCCTCCCCCGGGTGTGAGGAGCCCCCGCCCGGGTGTGAGGAGCCCCCGCCCTCCCCCGGGCCCCTCCCGCGGGTGTGAGGAGCCCCCGCCCTTCCCGGGCCCCTCCCCCGGGTGTGAGGAGCCCCCGCCCTCCCCCGGGTGTGAGAGGCCCGCGCCCTCCCCGGGCCCCTCCCCCGGGTTTGAGGAGCCCCCGCCCTCCCCCCGGGCCACTCCCCCGGGTGTGAGGAGCCCCCGCCCTCCCCCCGGGCCCCTCCCCCGGGTGTGAGGAGTCCCCGCCGTCCCCCGGCCCCTCGCCCAGGAGTGAGGAGCCCCCGCCCACCCCCGGCCCATCCCCTGGGTGTTAGGAGCCCCAGCCCTCCCCCGGGTGTGAGGAGCCCCCGCTACCCGTCCCCTCCCCCGGGTGTGAGGAGCCCCCGCTCCCTCGGGCCCCTCCCCCGGGTGTGAAGAGCCCCCGCCCTCCCCGGGCCCCTCCCCCGGGTGTGAGGAGCCCCCGCCCTCCCCGGGCCCCTCCCCCGGGTGTGAGGAGCCCCCGCCCTCCCGGGGTGTGAGGAGCCCCCGCCCTCCCCCGGCCCCTCCCCCGGGTGTGAGGAGCCCCCGCCCTCCCCCGGGTGTGAGGAGCCCCCGCTCCCCGGGCCCCTCCCCCGGGTGTGAGGAGCCCCCGCTCCCTGGGGCCCCTCCCCCGGGTGTGAGGAGCCCCCGCCCTCCCAGGGCCCCTCCCCCGGGTGTAAGGAGCCCCCGCCCTCCCCAGGCCCCTCCCCCGGGTGTGAGGAGCCCCCGCCCTCCCCGGGCCCCTCCCCCGGGTGTGAGGAGTCTCCGCCCTCCCCGGGCCCCTCCCCCGGGTGTGAGGAGCCCCCGCCCTCCCCGGGCCCCTCCCCCGGGTGTGAGGAGACCCCGCCCTCCCCGGGCACCTCCCCCGGGTGTGAGGAGTCCCCGCAGTCCCCGGGCCCCTCCCCCGGGTGTGAGGAGTCCCCGCCCTACCCGGGCCCCTACCCCGGGTGTGAGGAGCCCCCAACCTCCCCGGGCCCCTCCCCCGGCTGTGAGGAGCCGCCGCCCTCCCCGGGCCCCTCCCCCGGGTGTGAGGAGTCTCCGCCCTCCCCGGGCCCCTCCCCCGGGTGTGAGGAGCCCCCGCCCTCCCCGGGCCCCTCCCCCGGGTGTGAGGAGACCCCGCCCTCCCCGGGCACCTCCCCCGGGTGTGAGGAGTCCCCGCCCTCCCCGGGCCCCTCCCCCGGGTGTGAGGAGTCCCCGCCTGTCCGGGCCCCTCCCCCGGGTGTGAGGAGCCCCCGCCCTCCCCCGGGCCCCTCCCCCGGGTGTGAGGAGCCCCCGCTCCCCGGGCCCCTCCCCCGGGTGTGAGGAGCCCCCGCTCCCCCGGGCCCCTCCCCCGGGTGTGAGGAGCCCCCGCCCTCCCCGGGCCCCTCCCCCGGGTGTGAGGAGCCCCCCGCCCACCCACGGCCCCTCCCCCGGGTGTGAGGAGCCCCCGCCCTCCCCCGGGTGTGAGGAGCCCCCGCCCTCCCCCGGGTGTGAGGAGCCCCCGCCCGGGTGTGAGGAGCCCCCGCCCTCCCCTGGGCCCCTCCCCCGGGTGTGAGGAGCCCCCGCCCTTCCCGGGCCCCTCCCCCGGGTGTGAGGAGCCCCCGCCCTCCCCAGGCCCCTCCCCCGGGTGTGAGGAGCCCCCGCCCTCCCCAGGCCCGTCCCCCGGGTGTGAGGAGCCCCCGCCCTCCCCGGGCCCCTCCCCCGGGTGTGAGGAGCCCCCGCCCTCCCCGGGCCCCTCCCCCAGGTGTGAGGAGTCCCCGCCCTCCCCGGGCCCCTCCCCCGGGTGTGAGGAGCCCCCGCCCTCCCCCGGGTGTGAGGAGCCCCCGCCCGGGTGTGAGGCGCCCCCGCTCCCCGGGCCCCTCCCCCGGGTGAGAGGAGCCCCCGCTCCCCCGGGCCCCTCCCCCGGGTGTGAGGAGCCCCCGCCCTCCCCGGGCCCCTCCCCCGGGTGTGAGGAGCCCCCCGCCCACCCACGGCCCCTCCCCCGGGTGTGAGGAGCCCCCGCCCTCCCCCGGGTGTGAGGAGCCCCCGCCCTCCCCCGGGTGTGAGGAGCCCCCGCCCGGGTGTGAGGAGCCCCCGCCCTCCCCTGGGCCCCTCCCCCGGGTGTGAGGAGCCCCCGCCCTTCCCGGGCCCCTCCCCCGGGTGTGAGGAGCCCCCGCCCTCCTCGGGCCCCTCCCCCGGGTGTGAGGAGCCCCCGCCCTCCCCGGGCCCCTCCCCTGGGTGTGAGGAGGCCCCGCCCTCCCCGGGCCCCTCCCCCAGGTGTGAGGAGTCCCCGCCCTCCCCGGGCCCCTCCCCCGGGTGTGAGGAGCCCCCGCCCGGGTGTGAGGAGCCCCCGCCCTCCCCCGGGCCCCTCCCGCGGGTGTGAGGAGCCCCCGCCCTTCCTGGGCCCCTCCCCCGGGTGTGAGGAGCCCCCGCCCTCCCCCGGGACCCTCCCCCGGGTGTGAGGAGCCCCCGCCCTCCCCCCGGGCCCCTCCCCCGGGTGTGAGGAGTCCCCGCCGTCCCCCGGCCCCTCGCCCAGGAGTGAGGAGCCCCCGCCCACCCCCGGCCCATCCCCCGGGTGTTAGGAGCCCCAGCCCTCCCCCGGGTGTGAGGAGCCCCCGCTACCCGTCCCCTCCCCCGGGTGTGAGGAGCCCCCGCTCCCTCGGGCCCCTCCCCCGGGTGTGAAGAGCCCCCGCCCTCCCCGGGCCCCTCCCCCGGGTGTGAGGAGCCCCCGCCCTCCCCGGGCCCCTCCCCCGGGTGTGAGGAGCCCCCACCCTCCCGGGGTGTGAGGAGCCCCCGCCCTCCCCCGGCCCCTCCCCCGGGTGTGAGGAGCCCCCGCCCTCCCCCGGGTGTGAGGAGCCCCCCGCTCCCCGGGCCCCTCCCCCGGGTGTGAGGAGCCCCCGCTCCCTGGGGCCCCTCCCCCGGGTGTGAGGAGCCCCCGCCCTCCCAGGGCCCCTCCCCCGGGTGTAAGGAGCCCCCGCCCTCCCCAGGCCCCTCCCCCGGGTGTGAGGAGCCCCCGCCCTCCCCGGGCCCCTCCCCCGGGTGTGAGGAGTCTCCGCCCTCCCCGGGCCCCTCCCCCGGGTGTGAGGAGCCCCCGCCCTCCCCGGGCCCCTCCCCCGGGTGTGAGGAGACCCCGCCCTCCCCGGGCACCTCCCCCGGGTGTGAGGAGTCCCCGCAGTCCCCGGGCCCCTCCCCCGGGTGTGAGGAGTCCCCGCCCTACCCGGGCCCCTACCCCGGGTGTGAGGAGCCCCCAACCTCCCCGGGCCCCTCCCCCGGCTGTGAGGAGCCGCCGCCCTCCCCGGGCCCCTCCCCCGGGTGTGAGGAGCCCCCGCCCTCCCCGGGCCCCTCCCCCGGGTGTGAGGAGACCCCGCCCTCCCCGGGCACCTCCCCCGGGTGTGAGGAGTCCCCGCCCTCCCCGGGCCCCTCCCCCGGGTGTGAGGAGCCCCCGCCCTCCCCCGGGCCCCTCCCCCGGGTGTGAGGAGCCCCGCTCCCCGGGCCCCTCCCCCGGGTGTGAGGAGCCCCCGCTCCCCCGGGCCCCTCCCCCGGGTGTGAGGAGCCCCCGCCCTCCCCGGGCCCCTCCCCCGGGTGTGAGGAGCCCCCCGCCACCCACGGCCCCTCCCCCGGGTGTGAGGAGCCCCCGCCCTCCCCCGGGTGTGAGGAGCCCCCGCCCTCCCCCGGTGTGAGGAGCCCCCCGCCCGGGTGTGAGGAGCCCCCGCCCTCCCCGGGCCCCTCCCCCGGGTGTGAGGAGTCTCCGCCCTCCCCGGGCCCCTCCCCAGGTGTGAGGAGTCCCCGCCCTCCCCGGGCCCCTCCCCCGGGTGTGAGGAGCCCCCGCCCTCCCCCGGGTGTGAGGAGCCCCCGCCCGGGTGTGAGGAGCCCCCGCTCCCCGGGCCCCTCCCCCGGGTGAGAGGAGCCCCCGCTCCCCCGGGCCCCTCCCCCGGGTGTGAGGAGCCCCCGCCCTCCCGGGCACCTCCCCCGGGTGTGAGGAGCCCCCCGCCCACCCACGGCCCCTCCCCCGGGTGTGAGGAGCCCCCGCCCTCCCCCGGGTGTGAGGAGCCCCCGCCCTCCCCCGGTGTGAGGAGCCCCCGCCCGGGTGTGAGGAGCCCCCGCCCTCCCCTGGGCCCCTACCCCGGGTGTGAGGAGCCCCCGCCCTTCCCGGGCCCCTCCCCCGGGTGTGAGGAGCCCCCGCCCTCCTCGGGCCCCTCCCCGGGTGTGAGGAGCCCCCGCCCTCCCCGGGCCCCTCCCCTGGGTGTGAGGAGGCCCCGCCCTCCCCGGGCCCCTCCCCCAGGTGTGAGGAGTCCCCGCCCTCCCCGGGCCCCTCCCCCGGGTTTGAGGAGCCCCTGCCCGGGTGTGAGGAGCCCCCGCCCTCCCCCGGGCCCCTCCCGCGGGTGTGAGGAGCCCCCGCCCTTCCTGGGCCCCTCCCCCGGGTGTGAGGAGCCCCCGCCCTCCCCCGGGACCCTCCCCGGGTGTGAGGAGCCCCCGCCCTCCCCGGGCCCCTGCCCCGGGTGTGAGGAGCCCCCGCCCTCCCCGGGCCCCTCCCCCGGGTTTGAGGAGCCCCCGCCCTCCCCGGGCCCCTCCCCCAGGTGTGAGAAGCCCCCGCCCTCCCCCCGGGTGTGAGGAGACCCAACCCCGGGTGTGAGGAGTCCGCGCCCTCCCCGGGCCCCTCCCCGGGTGCGAGGAGCCCCCGCCCTCCCGCGGGTGTGAGGTGCCCCCGCTCCCCGGGCCCCTCCCCCGGGTGTGAGGAGCCCCCGCCCTCCCCGGGTTTGAGGAGCCCCCGCGGGTGTGAGGTGCCCCCGCTCCCCGGGCCCCTCCCCCGGGTTTGAGGAGCCCCCGCCCTCCCGCGGGCCCCTCCCCCGGGTGTGAGGAGTCCCCGCCCTCCCCGGGCCCCTCCCCCGGGTGTGAGAAGCCCCCCGCCCTCCCCCCGGGTGTGAGGAGACCCAACCCCGGGTGTGAGGAGTCCGCGCCCTCCCCGGGCCCCTCCCCCGGGTGTGAGGAGCCCCCGCCCTCCCGCGGGTGTGAGGTGCCCCCGCTCCCCGGGCCCCTCCCCCGGGTGTGAGGAGCCCCCGCCCTCCCCCGGGTTTGAGGAGCCCCCGCGGGTGTGAGGTGCCCCCGCTCCCCGGGCCCCTCCCCCGGGTGTGAGGAGCCCCCGCCCTCCCCCGGGTTTGAGGAGCCCCCGCCCTCCCCCGGGTGTGAGGAGCCCCCGCCCGGGTGTGAGGAGCCCCCGCCCTCCCCCGGGCCCCTCCCCCGGGTGTGAGGAGCCCTCGCCCATCCCGGGCCCCTCCCCCGGGTGTGAGGAGCCCCCGCCCTCCCCCGGGTTTGAGGAGCCCCCGCCCTCCCCGGGCCCCTCCCACGGGTGTGAGGAGCCCCCGCCCTCCCCCGGGTTTTGAGGAGCCCCCGCCCTCCCCCGGGTTTGAGGAGCCCCCGCCCGGGTGTGAGGAGCCCCCGCCCTCCCCCGGGCCCCTCCCGCGGGTGTGAGGAGCCCCCGCCCTTCCCGGGCCCCTCCCCCGGGTGTGAGGAGCCCCCGCCCTCCCCCGGGTGTGAGAAGCCCGCGCCCTCCCCGGGCCCCTCCCCCGGGTTTGAGGAGCCCCCGCCCTCCCCCGGGCCCCTCCCCGGGTGTGAGGAGCCCCCCGCCCTCCCCCCGGGCCCCTCCCCCGGGTGTGAGGAGTCCCCGCCCTCCCCGGGCCCCTCCCCCGGGTGTGAGGAGCCCCCGCCCTCCCCGGGCCCCTCCCCCGGGTGTGAGGAGCCCCCGCCCTCCCCGGCCCCCTCCCCCGGGTGTGAGGAGCCCCCGCCCTCCCCCGGGCCCCTCCCCCGGTGTGAGGAGCCCCCGCCCTCCCCGGGCCCTCCCCGGGTGTGAGGAGCCCCCGCCCTCCCCCGGCCGCTCTCCCGGGCGTGAGGAGCCCCCGCCCTCCCCGGGCCCATCCCCGGGTGTGAGGAGCCCCCGCCCTCCCCCGGCCCCTCCCCCGGGTGTGAGGAGCCCCCGCCCTGCCCAGGCCCCTCCCCCGGGTGTGAGGAGCCCCCGCCTTCCCCCGGCCCCTCCCCCGGGTGTGAGGAACCCCCGCCCTCCCCCGGGTGTGAGGAGCCCCCGCCCTCCCCCGGGCCCCTCCCCCTGGTATGAGGAGTCCCGCCCTCCCCGGGCCCCTCCCCCGGGTGTGAGGAGCCCCCGCCCTCCCCGGACCCCTCCCCCGGGTGTGAGGAGCCCCCGCCCTGCCCCGGCCCCTCCCCCA